>NC_052349.1:67477267-67597254 GCF_009727055.1 Benincasa hispida
TCCCAAGAAGACACATGGTTTTTATGATATTCTCCTGATGATCTCATCCCTTGTCTGCGTCCACTCTTGGATGTTCAACACATAATCCATACTCAATGCATAGCCTATCATCAACGCATAGCAAGCCAATTCACTGTCATTACAATTCAACTTAGCCATCGCAAGGATCTAACCATCACCAATGCATAGGGTGACCGTCCATCCTCGACGCATGGCTCACTAGGTAGCATTGAACGGCTTGCTTGGCATAGGCGCATGGTGCTAGTCACCAATGCATAGGCGTGCTGCATAGGCTAGCCGCTCGACACATGAGCGTGTTGCTTCGACACATGGGCATGCGGTGTATACTGGCCATCGCTCACTCGCTCGGCCGCATGGGCGTGCTTGGCCGCATGGTAGGGTACCTCAACGCACGACATGGCTGTTGGCCGAGGCTGCTCGACGCATTGAACGAGCGCTGGCCGAGGCTGCTCAATGCATTACATGGGCATTGGCCGAGGCTGCTCGATGCATGCCACCCTCCAGTCCTTGTGCCATCCCAATGCCTCACTTCCATGTTCCTTCCTTCACCAATGCATCCAACGCATCCATCATCCAACGCATCCAATGCATCCATCATCCAACACATCCAATGCATCCATCATCCAACACATCCAATGCATCCATCATCCAATAAACCCTTCCAACGCATCTGTCCCTTCCAACGCATCCCACACAAAATTCTATACTTAGTCAAATTTTCCAAATTTTCCCCAAGAGTTAAACTTCCAAATTTCCTCTTTTCTTCAAATCTCCACTTTTTCCTCTACCATTCCACATTAGTTTCCACATCAACCTATTCATCACACTAGTCTTAGTAGGGAACATACTAAAGTAGAGAAATTAGGATTCGGGGTTCACATAAATATATATGTAATGAGAATAGTGCAGCTGTGGGTCTTTAGTGAAGTGTACCCACAATTAACGAATATTGATTAACTTGGTTAATGAGTTTAGCCAATTAATCTCATATGGTTGGAGTTTCTGATCTATAGATCCACCGGGTCCCCTTGTTAGCTCACTAGAGGATATTTAAGAGGGGTGATTTGAATTGTTCAAATTAATTTGAGGAAACCATATATTAATATGATTAATATATAATTGATTATGGATATGATCTATAATTCAAATTAAATTGGAAAGTAATATTTGAATAAGATTCAATTAATTAATTCAAGTGAATTAGATTCACAAAGAATTAATTAATAGAGAGATATTGCACATATACATACGATGTTTATGATAATTAAATATATATACATTAAGTTAGATTTAATAGTTGTTTAATTAATGTGCAAATTAAATTGAATAAGTGTTATCTAATTAATTGGACTAATTAATTAAATAAGTGTTATTTGATTAATTAATTGTAGAAAAGGGAAATAGAAAAAGGATTAGGAAAAGAGCTTGACCCTTCTCTATATAAAAACGTCCTTACAGCCCCATTGGGAGATACAAACATAGACATTGACAATATACAACACATAAGTGTTATTGTGCAAAATTTTTTCTAAGCCACAAAGAGAATTCTCTCTACTCTCCAAAACCTTTTTCTCCTTGCCCTCTCCCAATAGTTGGATACATCAATCCCTTTATTGGAATCCTAGAGAATAATGAGGTTATTGATGCGTTCGTACCATGTGATGAAATGAATATTAATTGTGAGGCTATAACACATTGTTTTATCTAATTGAACCCAAGTGCAAGCTCAACTAGAGTCCTAGTGAGTTCATGGTCAATTTCAAGGATTGTTTTACAAGTATGCAATGAAGTCTAATGCTTTGATCTTGACGCAATTGGTTACAAATCAGATTGATTTTTGATATTACTCAAACACTAAGTTATGCGTGATGGGTTTATACTTTGAGTGAAATAGTATATACGATGGTCGTGAAATTTGGATATGCAATGACAGGGTTGTGAAGAATATTCACTAACAATTTCTAAGTGAATATATAAATCATGCGTTCAAGCGATGCGCTCAAGATTAGAACTTACACTTCTCAATGTACATGGCCATATTATCCTATCTCTAGGATGCATGCGATGAGTGTATAATGCAAAATTTGTTACTTAATTCTAAAGAACCTCTCTTCTTTTTTTATGAGTTCTAAATCTCTAGTTCTCTCAAACTAAGATTTAATCTAATTAGGGTAATCTTTCGAGTTATCCAAGTATTTCATCAGGCATATATAAAATAAGTAAAATGCATGATTTAAATATTGTTTAGTTCATTTTAGCTAGATGCTTCTCAACCCATGAAAGATTTAGCTGCTCATAATGAATAAAGAGAGTATGGATGAAAGTTGGAATGAATATGTATTTATATTAAAGAAATGAGTCTCTGCAATGCTTAAAATACAAATACACTTAAGATAAAGAATAGGGAAAGGAAGTCAAGCCGTGGTGCACAATTTCTTGTTTCCCCCCGCTTCCTCAATGATTGCTTCACTGTAAGTACTGAAAGATGGAGTTCTCTTCTACGTCCACAGGAAACCAAAGCTCTCACTAAGGTTTTTGAATGGATGTAAGAGAAAGGGCTTCTTTGACAAAATTTTTACTTTTATTCTTCTTAGAGAACTCTTCTCTTTGCACGACGATTTCATAGTTATTTATAGACGAAGGGGATAGCTTTTCTTCTCTTGCTTATGATTGTGTTGATAAGGTGCATTAAATTCCTTACCCTGATGCGCCACCTATTGCACACTAGAAGTTCATTGGCTCTGCATTGAAGATTTCTTATCATCCACAAACTCAATCTTTGATTTGACCTCCATCGCCCAAGTGTCGCGTCATGTCTCATCACTTGGAGTCACTGACTCGTCTAGCTATGGGATCATGTGTAAGGGAGAAGAATACTCATTTTACTCATTTTATCACATCAACAATCATTCTGCACTTAAATAAAGTGATTTTAGCTTTAAAATAGACAGATTAAGTGTTTAGTGTGTGCGATCGCATGCTGCAATTATTTCTATGAATTTTCTTAGCAAATTGTTGAATTTTTAGAGCTTTTTCCTAATTAATTTAGACAAAAGAGGCAGAATTACTTGTATTTCTACAAGTTATCAATTACTCTTGTGGTAGTTTTCGAGATTGTTCAAGAAAATTGTTCGTGATCAAGATCGTTAGAGGAGACGTTCGTTGGAACTAAAGAGGATTGTTCTTAAAGCTTGGAAATCCACAAAGGTAAGAATGGTTCTAATATTTTCCCAAAACATGCTAATTTACATGTTTATTTTATGTTTTAGTATAATGAATTCGAGATGCAAAGTGTTCTTACACAAACATTTCTGTTGCGGGATTCGATCCCTTCAAGAAGAAGGTAGCCAAAAAATTCAGGAAATAAGTATGAAGCAGGTCTACGCTTTGGGTTGAGTGTAGGGTGCCTAGCCCTTCGAGGACATGTCTACGTGCATGTAGGACGAGATGTTGATGTTTGTGTATTGAGTTTACTCTGCCTCAGCTAAGACTATTGACATTGGGTGTATTGAGTTTGTTATACCCCAACTAAATTTTTGTTTTAGGTAAAAGTATTATACAAGATTTTTGAATATTGAGAGTTTAAGCTTGATATATTATGTCATAGGGTTTTTTTTGATATTCCTAGTTTTGATATGTTTTATCTGAGGAATCGGATGATCATGCTAGTTTACTGTTTTGCTATGTGTTATCTGTTAATACTCATGTTTGGGAACATAATTGAATATTCAACACGTTGCAGTTAGTTTATATTTGTTTAAGATGATTTCTAAAATTATTTCAAAGGAAAACCCTATATTTGTATTAAACTCACTACTCATTGCGCTTCCCAACTCATTCTTTGTGTTTTTTCCCCCCCCCCCCCCCCCCCCCAAGGTAGTGTAAGAGTTTCGGGTGCCACGCGAAGTTGAGGTCTGCCACACTACAAAATTGCCCTTTTGTCTTAATATCGCTTCAGGACCTTAGGTTCTGGTTGTATGCAATCGGGTTGGAGCTTGTAACAAAAACTTTGAACATTTAAGTTGATTGTAGTAAAAGATAGTTTAAATTATGTTGTTGGTTAGACTTTATCATATTCAAGGATGGTAGCAGTGAACTTCAGTTCAATCAAGTTCTGAATGTTGTTGTTTAACTAGTTATAAAAGTTGTAGACAGAACAAGTCAAGATAGACAGTAAGTCTTATACAAGGATGGTAATTGCTGTCCTCAGCCTCCTTCAGGGTGAAAGAGGTAAACCTGGGAGGGGGTGTGACATTCTTAAAGTCTTATGTTGTTATGGGGTATTTGGGAAAAGTGACAATTCTTAATTGATAATCCAAGTTTGAGAATATTGGATAACAATTTAGAAAGAGGTTGGAGTATGTTTGAGTTGGCTACAAAATGTTTTTTTAGTATTCCTAAAGTGTGAATATAACCTATACCTCTTTAATGAATAATAATATATCTCAATATATGACAAAGATATAATACAATCAGACAATTACTTTCTAGTAGAACTATCACAGTTGACTTTGTAAGGTCAAAAAGATAATATTGCGGATCCATTTGCAAATTATAGCCTAACTAGAGAGTTGGTTGAAAGTTCATCAAGGAGAATGAGATTATAGCCTATAATTTTAAAAAGGTAATCAGAGAAGCAATCCAACTTAGTTGATTGGAGATCCCAAGATCTAAGTGATAGAACGCAAACAATATATTAACAACCCACTAGGATCTTCTTCAAGACAATCAATCAAACAATTATACTCCAAGACACCACAAATTAGTCACCAAATAATTACCAAGCAATCAACCAATAACGGATAGCAATAAACCATAAAATTTTTGAAGACTAAAAGCAAAGAGCACACATGAATTATAAGTGGAAAACCCTTCGATGTGAAGAGCAAAAACCACGTGACTTGTGAGGAGTCTACCCTTCTCAAATTCTCTTATTATGATAAAATTGAGGGAAAAAGAACCCAAACCACTCATACAAAGATTCACTATCACCAACACTTTATACATAAAAAATCAACACTTGTGAGATAAAAAGAATGAAAATTACCCAATTTTACAGATTCTGCTTAGCGACAATTACAAACACCCCAGAGCTTCAAACAGCGATCCAAACATTAGAAATGAGACACTATGTGTTCCAAAGAGGCTGATCAAATTTCAGCACGATCTAACAGTTCAAACTCTACAATTGACAACTTTGTGAAAGTTGTCGTTGAAAAATCGAACTACTGTCTTTCTCTCCGATTTTCTGTTTATTTTTCACTCCCTTTCCCCTTAGGTCATACCCATATCACATAAAATAAAACCTAGGGTTTTCAAGATGGGTCAATCCAAAAATTAGCCCCAATTGAGCCAAACATATTACCCAACACTTTGGCTCAAAAAACACAAGTTTAAAAATAAAGTTTTGCTTGTGCAATAAGTGGGCTAGATACCCACAATAATCTCCCTCTCCAGCTCAACAGTGGGAAGACATTTCATCATATTTAATCTATTCTCTTCAATTACATTTTGTAGCCAATGTTATCTAATGTCAATGTGTTTGGTACAAGTATGATACATTGAATTCTTAATAAAATTCTTACTCAAATCCATAACACTCTGACTATTACAGAATATTACATATTTACCTTGCAATAAGTGGGCTAGATACCCACAATAATCTCCCTCTCCAACTCAAGTTTGTTTTTATACAAAGAGAAACACAACTTACCTCGAGCAATTATTATTAAACCATTTGAAAATTTCTACTTACCATCACCGAGGGTATGTTGAAATCCTTCTTGAACAAGGACATTTATAGACAACAAGTTAAGGCATAAATCAGAAATATGACTCACATTTTTTAATATAAGAGTGCACCCAACACTTGTCTTCACACGAATATCTTCTAACCCAACTATGCTAGCTGAGCTTTTATTTTCCATCTTTACACTACCAAAATCACCAGATTGATGGTTCATGAAATACTCTTTTTTGGGAACACGATGGTATGAAGCACCTAAATCTACCAGCCACTCTATATTTGAACTTTTTGCATGATAACACTCAATAGTTGCACAAATCAAGGTGACAACATTATCACTTTGAGAAATAATTGCTACAGTATTTTATCATCTTCCTCTTTTTGTGAGCCTTGCTTCTCACCTTGTTCTTTCTTCCAATTGTAGCAAAACTTTTTTATATGACCAGGCTTGTTGCAATAATGACATGTCCTAGTCTCTTTATCTCTAAACTTTGACCTTCCATTTGAGTTACCATGATATTTGGGTCCCGTACTCTTGTCTCTTCCACAATTCTCAACAATAAGAGCATGTGAATCATCAACTCCCATCTCATTTCTTCTTATCTCTTTATTGATCATGCTTTGTTTGATAACATCCAAAGATAAAAAAATCTTTTGGAGTAGAGTTACTCTTAGTAACAACCAAGGTTTCCTAATTGTTGGCAAAGAACTCAACATGAATAAAGCCTGCAATTCATCGTCAAGATCAATCTTCATAGTAGTGAACTTATTAATACTATCTTGAAAGTCACTTAAGTGCTCAGAAATAAACTTTTCACCCTTCAATTTCAAATTAACTAGTTGCTTATGTAGCTTTGTTATGTGTTATCTTCCTTTCATAAAGACCTTCCAATTTTTTCCTCAACTCATATGGGCCAGACTCCTTAAAAACATGGATGAAAAAGCTAATATCAATCCATTGCCTAATAGACCCCAAAGTTCTTATCTTTAACTTTCCCCAATCCTTTTCTTCCATGTTCTCTGGTTTTGCCGATTTAGAAATTGTGCCATCAGAATTTGTGGGTTATTTCAATTGGATCAAACAAATCTTTACAATACAATAAATCCTCCATCATCGATCTCTAGATGGAATAATTGGTTGATGTTAATTTAATCAATGAACTGCCCCTACCATTACTAGTAGACTCCATAACAATGGTGAAATTAAAACTCGCTTTGGTACCAAATGATAGGACTGTTTGGACTCCGGGACTAGCGTTGTCGTAACTGCCCTCGACCCAAACAAAGATAATTTATTTTCACTAATCCAAGACTTGTACCACAAAAACAGTAAAGTGGTAAGATTTGGGTCAAACCCACAGAAAGACTTTTGAATCAACTTAGGACAATTTATGAATTCCACTTAAAAAGGGGTTTGGATGGTTTTTATTTTTGTTTTATAAAGTAAGTTGACAATCAAACAAAGAAAAATGAGAGTTAGCACAGAAAAGGGTTGGTTCAAATTGAGGAAAAATCTTGGGATTAGTTTGTATGTTTTTTATTTTCTATCATTAGGTACTAGTTAATTTCTCCAATTATTTGAATCCCTCAACCTATTAGAAATTCTAATAGCCCAATTAGCCAATTTTGATAAAAATCCCAACCAATATTAATTCAGTCTAAACTTTTCTTCTCAGCGACATACAAGTTCAGACTGAAAGTATTAAGAAAGGGTTCAATTGTTGAGGACATACTACAAGCCGAACAACCATATCTTATAGCATGATTTATTTGGGAAGGATTATACTAGGGCATACATGAATCTGGCCAGAAACAGTCTAGACCCTAAACATGCGATTCTAATCATGCAACTTAATCAATCAATAATGCACATGCTAGAATGATTTGCATACAAGAATTTCAACAAATTAATTTGATAGAAAAATTAAATGAAACTCTATTAATAATAAAACAAATCCACCCAAAGGTTCACAACAATTGAATAAATTAAACTAGTAAAACTTCAAGAAATTAAGACATGCAAACTATCCCAGAAAATTACCAGCCTCTAAAAGGCATATTAGAATTACAAAATGGTGCGCGGCAGACAATTTTGTGAACGGAGCTTGGTGCCACAAATGCTATTCGGTGCCCGACAGGGCTGCCTCGGGGCCCAATTTATGTGCGGAACTTTCCAGCGGGAGGAAAATGCGAAAACGACCAAGGGTTAAGAACGATGATAAATAGCCGTGTGCATAGACGGTTTTGTGAACGGAGCTCATTTAGTGCCCCAAATGGCTATCGGGCTCGACGGGGCTACCCCAGGGCCCAATTTTTGTGTTGCAAACTTTTCGACGGGCAAAAACGCAAAACAGATCCAGGGGTTAAGAACGATGAAAAAAAGTCGTGCACGTTAGACGATTTTATGAATGGAGTCATTTGGTGCCCCAAATCGCTATCGAGTCCGGCGGGCTGCCTATGGGCCCAATTTTGTGCTGCGAAACTTTCCGCGAGTGGAAACGCGAAAACGAACCCAGGGGTTAAGAACGATGAAAAAAGCCGTGTGCGCAACGATTTTGGAACGGAGCTCATTTCGGTTGCCCCAAATGGATTTCGAGCCCGATGGGGCTGCCCGGGGCCCAATTTTGGCGCGAACTTTTCGTGGGCGAAAACGCAAAAAATGGATCCAAGGGTTAAGAACGATGAAAAAAAGCTGCGTGTAGACGGTTTTGCGAACGGAGCTCATTTGGTGTCCCAAATGGCTATCGGGCCCGGCGGTGGCTGCCCGGCGCCCATTTTGTGCATAAACTTTTCGCGGGCGAAAACGGACCCAGAGGTTAAGAACGATGAAAAAAATCCGTGTGCACAGATGGTTTTGCGAATGGAGCTTATTCGATTCCTGATGGCTATCCGCCCCAGCGGGCTGCCCCGGGCCCAATTTTTATGCGCGAACTTTTCGACGGGTGAAAAACGGACCCAAAGGTTAAGAACGATGAAAAAAGCCGTGCGCGTAGATGGTTTTTTCGAATCGAGCTCATTCGGTGCCCAAATGGCTATTGGCCGGCAGGGCTGCCTTGGGGCCAATTTTTGCTCGCGAATTTTCGCGAGTGAAAGCGCGAAAACGGACCCAGGGTAAAGAACGATGAAAAAAAGCCGTGTGCGCAGACGGTTTTGCAAACGGAGCTCATTCGTTGCCCCAAATGGCTATCGGGCCCGACGGGGCTGTCTCGGGCCTAATTTTGTCCGCGAACTTTTCGGCGGGCAAAAATGCGAAAATGGACCCAGGGGTTAAGAACGATGAAAAAATCCATGCGTGTTAACGGTTTTGCGAACGAAGTTCATTCAGTACTCCAAATGGCTATCGGCCCAGCGGGCATCCCCAGGCCTAATTTTTGCTTAAACTTTCCGGCGGGCAAAAATGCGAAAACGGACCCAGGGGTTAAGAACGATAAGAAAAAGCCGTTCGTACAGATGGTTTTGCGAATGGAGTTCATTCGGTGGCCCAAATGGCTATCGAACCTGGGGGGCTGCCGGGGCCTAATTTTGTTGCGCGAACTTTTCGGCGGCGAAAACGCGAAAACGGGCCCAAGGGTTAAAAACAATGAAAAAAGCCGTGCGTGTAGACGGTTTTGCGAACGAAGCTCATTCGGTGCCCTAAATGGCTATTGGCCCGACAGGGTTGCCCCGGGCCCAATTTTTGTGCGCGAACTTTCCGACGAGCGAAAACGCGAAAACGGACCTAGGGTTAAGACGATGATAAAAAGCCATGCGTGCAGAAAATTTTGCGAACAGAGCTGATTCGGTCCCCAAATGGCTATCAGGCCCAACGAGGCTTCCTCGGGCTTAATTTTTGTCAGTGAACTTTTCGGTGGGAGAAAACGCGAAAAGGACCCAGGGATAAGAACGATAAAAAAAATGCCGTGCGCAGACGGTTTTACGAATGGAGCTCATTCGGTGCCCCAAATGGCAAATCGGACTGGCGGAGCTACCCGGAGCCTAATTTTTGTCCGCGAACTTTCCGCGGACAAAAATGCGAAAACGGACCCAGGGGTTAAGAACGAAAATAAGCCGTGCGCGTAGACGATTTTGCAATGAAGCTCATTCATTGACCCAGATGGCTATCGGCTCGGCAGGGCTGCCCCGTGGCCTAATATTTGTCGCGAACTTTCCGACAGGCGAAATCGCAAAAATGGACCAGGGTTAAGAACGATGAAAAAAAGTCGTGCGCGCAGCGGTTTTGCGAATTGAGCTCATTCGGTACTCTAAATGGCTATCGGGCCCCATGGGGCTACCAGGGGCCAATTTTTGTGCGCTAACTTTTCGGCGGCTGAAAACGTGAAAACGGACCAACGGGTTAATAACGTAAAAAAGCCCTGCGCGGCAAACGGTTTTGCGAACAGAGCTCATTCGGTGCCCCAAATGGAATATTAGGCTTGCGGGACCGCCTTGGGGCCCAATTTTTGGGCGCGAACTTTCTGGCGGACGAAAATGCAAAACGGACCAGGGGTTAAGAACGATGAAAAAAACTGTATGCGCAGACGATTTTGGGAACGAAGGTCATTTGGTGCCCTAAATGACTATCGGGCCCGGGGCCCAATTTTTATGCGCGAACTTTTTGGCGGGGAAACGCGAAAACGAACAAAGGGGTTAAGAACGATGAAAAACGCCGTGCGCGGAGACGTTTTGCGAACGGGGCTGATTTGGTGCCCTAAATGGCTAACGGGCCAAGCGAGGGTGCCCCGGGGCCCAATTTTTGGCCGCGAACTTTCCGGCAGGCGAAAATGCGAAAACAGACCCAGGGGTTAAACGATGAAAAAGGCTGTGCGTGCAATGGCTATCGGCGTAGACGGTTTTTGTCCGCGAAGTTGTCGACAGTTTTACGAACGGAGCTCATTCAGTGCTTCAAATGGCTATCGGGCTCGGCAGAGCTGCCCCATGGCTTAATTTTTGTCCGTGAACTTTCAGGCGGACGAAAATGCGAAAACGGACCCAGGGGTTAAGAACGATGAAAAAAAGTCGTGCGCGCAGACGGTTTTGCGAACGGAGCTCATTTGTTGCCCCAAATGGCTATCGGGCCCGGCGGGGCTACCACGGGGCCCAATTTTTGTGCGCAAACTTTCCGGCTACCGAAAATGCGAAAACGGACCCAGGGGTTAAGAACGATGAACAAAAGTCGTGCGTGCAGACAGTTTTGCGAACGAAGCTCATTCGGTGCCCCAAATGGCTATCGGGCCCCACGGGACTGCCCCGGGGCCTAATTTTTGTGTGCGAACCTTCCGGTGGGCGAAAATGAGAAAACAGACCCAGGGGTTAAGAACGATGAAAAACAACCGTGTGTGCAGATGGTTTTGGAAACGGATGTCATTTAATGCCCCAAATAATTATCGGGCCCGGCGGGCCTGGCCTGGGGCCCTTCGGGGAAAACGCAAAAACGGACCAAGGGGTTAAGAACGATGAAAAAAAGATGTATGTGTAGACGGTTTTGTGAACGAGCTCATTCGGCGCCCCAAATGGTTATCGGGCCCGACAAGACTGCCCCGGGGCCAAATTTTTGCTCGCGAACTTTTCGGCGAGTGAAAACGCAAAAATGGACCCAGGGGTTAAGAACGATGAAAAAAAGCCGTGCACATAGATGGTTTTGCGAACGGAGCTCATTCGGTGCCCCAAATGGCTTTCGGGCTAGGCGAGGCTGCCCTGGGGCCCCATTTTTGTCTGCAAACTTTCCGATAAGCGAAAACGCGAAAACGGACACAGGGGTTAAGAACGATGAAAAAAAGCCGTGCGCGCAGACGGTTTTGCGAACGGAGCTCATTGGGTGCCCCAAATGGTTATTGGGTCCGATGGGGCTACCCCGGAGCCTAATTATTATCCGCGAACTTTCCGGCGAGCGAAAATGCGAAAACGGATCCAGGGGTTAAGACAATGAAAAAAAGTCGTGCATGCAAACGGTTTTGCGAACGGAGCTCATTCGGTATCTCAAATGGCTATCGAGCCCGGTAGGGCTGCCGCAAGGCCCATTTTTTGTGCGCGAACTTTCCGCCGAGCAAAAATACGAAACGGACCCAGGGGCTAAGAACGATGAGAAAAAACCGTCTCCGTAGACGGTTTGACGAACGGAGCTCATTCAGTGCCCCAAATGGCTATCGGCCCTAGCGGGGATTCCTCGAGGCCTAATTTTTGTGTGCGAACTTTCCGGTGGAAGAAAACGCGAAAACGTATCCAAGGGTTAAGAACGATGTAAAAAAGTCGTGCGTGCAGACGGTTTTGTGTGCACGAACTTTTCGGTGGGCGAAAACGCGAAAATGGACCCAGGGGTTAAGAACGATGAAAAAAAGCTGTGCGCGCAAACAGTTTTGCGAACAGAGCTCATTCGGTGACCCAAATGGCTATCGGGCCCAACGGGGCTGCCATGTGGCCCAATTTATGTGTGCAAACTTTCCAGCGTGCGAAAATGAAACAATGGACCCAGGGCTTAAGAACGATGAAAAATAGTCGTTGCGTAGACGGTCTTGCGAACAGAGCTCATTTGGTGTCCCAAATGGCTATCGGGCCCGACGGGGCTACCCAGGGCCAAATTTTTGTGTGCGAACTTTCCGGCGGACAAAAACGCGAAAACGGATCCAAGGGTTAAGAACGATAAAAAAAAGTCGTGCGTGTAGACGGTTTTACAAACGGAGCTCATTTAGGGACCCAAATGGCTATCGAGCCTCGCGGGGCCGCCACGGGGCCAAATTTTTGTGCGCGAACTTTCCGGTGGGTGGAAATGCGAAAATGGACCTAGGGGTTCAGAACGATGAGGAAAAGCCGTGCGGCAGACAATTTTGGGATCTGAGATCGTTTGGTGCCCAAAACGGCTATCTGGCCCAGCAGAGGTGCCCCGGGGCCCAATTTTTGTGCGCGAACTTTCTGGCGGGTGAAAATTTGAAACCAGACCCAGGGGTTCAGATCGATGAGAAAAAGTCGTGCGCGCAGACGGTTTTGGGAACGGAGCTCGTTTGGTGCCCCAAACGGCTATCGAGACCTTCGGAGGTGCCCTGAGAGTCAATTTTTGTGCGCAAACTTTCCGGCGGGTGAAAATCTCAAAACGAACCTAGGGATTCAGAACGGTGAGAAAAAGCCGTGCGCGTAGACGGTTTTGAGAACGGAGGTCGTTTGGTGCCCCAAATAGTTATCGGGCCCGACGGGGGTGCCTTGGGGCCTAATTTTTGGGCACGAACTTTCTGGCGGGCAAAAATGGGAAAACGGACCCAGGCGTTCAGAATGATGTGAAAAAGCTATGTGCGCAGACGGATTTAGAAACAAAGCTCGTTTGGTGGCCGAAACGGCTATCGAGCTCAGCAAGGGTGCCCCGGGGCTCAATTTTTGTGCGTGAACTTTTCGGCGGGCGAAAATCTGAAAACGGGGGGTTTAGAACGATCAGAAAAAGCCATGTGTGCAGACGTTTTGGAAACGGAGCTTGTTTTTGTGCCCAAACGGCTATTGGGCCCGGCGGGGGTGTCCTCGTGGCAAATTTTTGTGCGCAAACTTTTCGGAGGGCGTAAATCTGAAAACGGACCCAGGGTTCAGAACAATGAGGAAAAGTCGTGCGGGCAGATGGTTTTGAGAACGGATTCGTTTGGTGCACCAAATGTCAATTGGTCTGGCGGAGGTGCCCCGGGGCTCAATTTTTGTGCGCAAATTTTTCGGCGGGCGAAAAATCTGAAAACGGACCTAAGGGTTCAAACGATGAGCAAAATTGTGGGTGCAGACGGTTTTGGGACGAAGCTCGTTTTGTGCACTGAGGGGTTGCCAAGGGGCTGAATTTTTGTGCGCGAACTTTCCGACGGGTGAAATCTTAAAAACGGACCCAGGGATTCAGAACGATGAGAAAAAGACGTGTGCATAGACGATTTTGAGAACGAAGCTCGTTTGGTGCACCAAACAGCTATCGGGCCCGCGGGGGTGCCCTGGGGCCCAAATTTTGTGCGCAAAATTTCCGGCGTGCAAAAATCTGAAATGGATCCAAGGGTTCAGAACGATTAGAAAAAAGCCTTATGCCTAGAGTTTTGTGAACGGGGCTCGTTTGTACCCCAAACGGCTATCGGGTCCAATGGGGGTGTCTCAAGGCCCAATTTTGTGCGCAAACTTTCTGGCGGGCGAAAATCTGAAAAAACGGACCCAGGGTTCAGAACGATGAAAAAACCGTGCGCGCTGACGGTTTAGAGAACGGAGCTCTTAGTAACCCAAACGGCTATTCGGGCCCGATGGGGTGCCTCGGGCCAAATGTTTTTTGCGCAAATTTCTGGTGGGCGAAAATTTGAAAACGACCCAGGGGTTCAGAACATGAGGAAAAGCCGTGCGCACAGACGGTTTTTGAGAACGGAGTCGTTTTTGGTGCCCCAAACGCTAACGGCCTGGTGGGAGTACTTCCGGGGCCCAATTTTTTGTGCGCGAACTTTCCTGCGGCGAAAATCTGAAAAAAGAATCCAGGGGTTCAAAACGAGTGAGAAAAAGTCGTGCGCCAGACGGTTTTAGGAACGGAGCTCGTTTGGTGACCAAAACAGCTATCGGGCCGGCGAGGCTGCCCCGGGGCCCAATTTTATGCGCAAAACTTTCCGACGGGCGAAAATTTGAAAACGGACCCAGTGGTTCAAACGATAAGAAAAAGTCGTGCGTGCATACAGTTTGGAAACAGAGCTCGTTTGGTGTCCCAAACTGCTATCGAGGCCGACGGGGCGGCCCGGGGCCCAATTTTTTTGCGCAAACTTTCCGGCGGGCGAAAATCTAAAAACGAACCCAAGGGTTCAAAACGATTAGAAAAGCCGTTTCCATATCGATTTTGGGAACGGGGCTCGTTTGGTACCCCAAACGGCTATCGGGCCCGACGGGAGATACCCGGGGCCATATTTTTGTGCGCGAACTTTCCAGCGGATGAAAATCTGAAAACGGACCCAGGGGTTCAGAACGATGAGAAAAAGCCATGTGCGCGTAAGTTTTAGAAACAGAGCTAGTTTGGTGCCCTAAACAGCTATCGGGCTCGGCGGAGGGTGCCCCGGGGCTCAATTTTTGTGCGTGAACTTTCGGTATTTGAAAATCTTGAAACAACCCCAAGGGTTCAGAACGATGAGGAAAAGCCATGCGTGCAGACAGTTTTAGGAACAAAGCTCGTTTGGTCCCCAAACGGCTATCAGGCCCGACGAAGTGCCCCAGGCCCAAGTTTTGTGCGCGAACTTTCTGGCGGGTGAAAATCTGAAAACAGACCCGGGGGTTTAGAACGATGAGAAAAAGCCATTCGCGTAGACGGTTTTGGAACGGAGCTCTATTTGTACCCCAAACGGCTATCGGCCCAGAGGGTGTCCCGGGGCCCAATTTTTATTGCGCGAACTTCCGGTAGGCGAAAATCTGAAAACGAACCAGGGGTTCAGAACAATGAGAAAAAGCCGAGCGCGCAGACGGTTTTGTGAACGGAGCTCATTATGACCCCAAACGGCTACGGGCCCCGCGAGTGTGCCCTGGAGCCCAATTTTTGTGCTGAAACTATCCGACCAACGAAATCTAAAAATAGACCAAGGGGTCCAGAACGATGAGAAAAAGTTCATGCTCGTAGACGGTTTTGGGAACGGAGCTTGTTTGGTGGCCCAAACGACTATCGGGCTAGTGGGGTTGCATCGGGGCCCAATTTTTGTGCGTGAACTTTCTGGCAGGCGAAAAATTTAAATACAGGACCAGGGGTTCAGAACGTAAGACAAAAAGCCTGTGCGCGCAGACGGTTTTTGGGAATGGAGCTCGTTTGGTTCCTCAAACGGCACTTGTGCGTGAACTTTCCGTCTGGGCGAAAATCTAACGAACCTAGAAGTTTCAAAAAATAAGAAAAAGCCGGTGCGCCTAGACCGGTTTTGGGAATGGATCTTCTTTTGGGGCTTGTGAAACTGGCTATCCGGACTCGTCGAGGGCCTCGGGGCCCAATTTTTTGTGCGCGTTAACTTTACAGCGGGCAAAAATCTAAAAAATAGACCCAGGGATCAGAACGATTAAGCAAAAAAGTCGTACGCGCATTCGTTTTTTGAACGGAACTCGTTTGGTGGTCCCAAATGGCTATCGGGCCCGAAGGGGGTACCCGGGGCCAATTTTTTGTGTGCGAACTTTCGACATGACGAAAAATCTTGAAAACGGACTGGGGTTCAAAACGATGAGAAAAAGCCGTGCGATAAGAAGTTTTTGGAAAACGGAGTCAATTTGGTGCCCCAAACGGGCTCTCGAGCCAAGCGGGAGTGTTTCGGGGCCAATTTTTTGTGGCACGAACTTTCTTAGCGGGCAAAAACAGAAACGATCAAGGTTCGGAGATGATGAGGAAAAAGCGTTGCGGCGTAAACGGTTTTGGAACGGAGCTCGTTTTGGTCCCAAAGAATGGCTATCGGCCCGGCAGGGTGCCCTGGTGCCCAAATTTTTGTGCGCAAACTTTCTGGCGGCGCGAAATTTAAAAACGAGCCAGGGTTTAGAACGATGAGAAAAAGCATACGTGCAGAACGATTGGGAACGGAGCTCGTTTGGTGCGCTCAAATGGCTATCGGGCCCGACGGGGTAGGTGGTCTAGGGCCCAATTTTTGGTGCACGAAATTTTCCGGCAGGCAAAAATCTAAAACAGAAAGATGAGAAAAGTCATGCACGCAGTATGTTTCGAAACGGAGCTCGTTTGGTGCCCCAACCGGCTATCGGCGCCCCGCGGGGAATGGCCCCGTCCCAATTTTTGTGCACGAACTTTCCACGGGCGAAATTATGAAAAACGGACCAGGGGTTCAGTATGATGAGAAAAAGCCGTGCGGCGCAGACGGTTTTTGGAAACGGATCTCGTTTGGTGCCGTAAACGGCATCAGGTCTGGCGGGGTGCCCGGGGCCTTAATTTTTTACTGCACGAAACTTTTCGAGTGGGTAAAAAATTGAAAAACGGACCCAGGGGTTCGAAAGAACGTTAAGAAAAAGCCGTGCGCGTAGATGATTTTGGGAACCGAGCTCGTTTGGTGCCCCAAACGGCTATCGAGCCCGACGGGGGTGCCCCGGTGCCCAATTTTTATTCGCGAACTTTTCGGCAGGAAAAAATCCAATCAGCGAAAATCTGAAAACGGACCCAGGGGTTCAGAACGACAAGAAAAAGTCGTCCGCACAGACGGTTTTGGGAACGGAGCTCGTTTGGTGTCCCAAATGGCTATCGGGACCAGCGGGGCTGCCATGAGGCCCAATTTTTTGCATGAACTTTCCGGTGGCCGAAAAGCGAAAACGGACTCAGGTGTTAAGAACGATGAAAAAAAGCTGTGTGCGCAGACGGTTTTACAAACGGAGCTCATTTCATGCTCCAAACGGCTATCGGGCCCGGCGAGGCTGCTCTGGGGCCCAATTTTTGTGCACGAACTTTCCGGTAGAGGAAAACGCGAAAACGAACCCAGGGGTTAAGAAGGATGAAAAAATTTCGTGCGCGGAGTCGGTTTTACGAACAGAGCTCATTTGTTGACCAAATGGATATCGGGCCCGGTGCAGGTGCCCCGGGCCCCAATTTTTGGGCGCGAAGTTTCTGGCGGCCGAAAACGCGAAAATGGACCCAGGGTTTAAGAAAGATGAAAAAAAGCCGTGCACGCTGACAATTTTGCGAACGTAGCTCATTTGTTGTCATAAATGGCTATCGAGCACGACGAGGCTGCCCCGTGGCCCAATTTTTGGGCGCGAACTTTCCGGCGTGCGAAAACTTTAAAATGGACCCAAGGGTTAAGAATGATAAAAAAAAATGGCTGTGCACGAAGAGGTTTTGTGAATGTAGCTCATTTGGTGCCCCAGACAATTTTGCGAATTTTTGTGCGTGAACTTTTCGGCGGGTGAAAACGAACCCAGGGGTTAAGAACGATGAAAAAAATCCATACGCGCAGAAGGTTTTGCGAACGAAGCTCATTTGACGGCCCAAATGGCTATCGGTCCCAGCGGGGCTGCCTCGGGATCCAATTTTTGTGGCCGAACTTTTCGGCGGGTAGAAACGCGAAAATATTCCCAGAGGTTAAGAACGATGAAAAAAGCCGTGCGTGCAGACGGTTTTATGAACGGAGGTCATTTGGTGCCCCAAATGGCTATCAGGCCCGACGAGGCTGCCCTGGGGCCCAATTTTTGTGCGCGAACTTCCCGCGGGACAAAAACGTGAAAACAGACGCAGGGGTTAAGAATGATGAAAAAAAGTCGTGTGTAGACGGTTTTGCGAACGGTGTTCATTTGGCTCCCCAAATGGCTATCAGGCACGACAGGGCTGCTTGGAGCCCAATTTTTGTGTGCGAACTTTCCGGCGGCCGAAAATGCAAAAACGGACCCAAGGGTTAAGAAAGATGAAAGATGAAGAATAGCATGCGCGCAGACGGTTTTATGAACGGTGCTCATTTGGGGCCCCAAATGGCTAATCGGGCCTGGTTGGGCTACCCGCCCATTTTTTGTGCGCGAAGACGGTTTTGCGAACGGAGCTTATTTGGGGTTCTAAATGGCTATCGGGCCCCGCGGGTCTTCCCCGGGGCCTAATTTTTGTGCCCGAGCTTTTCCGCATGCGAAAACGCAAAAAAGGACCGAGGGGTTAAGAACGATGAAAAAAAATCGTACGCGCAGACGGTTTTGCAAACGTAACTCATTTGGTGCCCCAAATAGCTATCGAGCCTAGCGGGGCTGCCCCGGGGCCCAAGTTTTGTACGCGAACTTTCCGACGAGCGAAAACGCGAAAACGGATTCATGGGTTAAGAACAATGAAAAAAAGTCGTGTGCGCAGATGGTTTTGTGAACGTAGCTCATTTGGTGCCCCAAATGGTTATCGGGCTCTAGGCCCAATTTTTGTCCGCAAACTTTCCGGTGGGCAAAAACGCGAAAACGGGCCCAGGGGTTAAGAACGATGAAAAAGAGCCATGCGTGCAGACGGTTTACCGAATAGAGCTCATTTGGTGCACCAAATGGCAATTTTTATGCGAGAACTTTCTGGCAGGCGAAAACGCAAAAACGGACCTAGGGGTTAAGAACAATGGAAAAAAGCAGTGCGCACAGACGGTTTTGTGAACGGAGCTCATTTGCTGCCCCAAATGGCTATCGAGCCAGGTAGAGCTGCTCCGGGGCCCAATTTTTGTGCGCGAACTTTCCGCCAGGCGAAAACATGAAAATGGACCTAAGGGTTAAGATGATAAAAAAAAGCCATGTGCGCGATGATTTTGCGAACGGAGCTCATTTGGTACCCCAAATGGCTATTGGGCGAGGTAGGCTGCCCCGGGGCCCCCTTTTTGTGCACGAACTTTTCAGCGAGCGAAAACATGAAAACGGCCCCATGGGTTAAAAACGAGAAAAAAAGCCGTGCGCCCAGACGGTTTTGCAAACGGAGCTCATTTGGTGCCCTAAATGGTTATCGGGCCCGACGAGGCTGCCCCGGGCCTAATTTTTGTGTGCGAACTTTTCGGCGGGCGAAAACGGACCGAGGGGTTAAGAACGATGAAAAAAACCCGTGCGAGCAGACAGTTTTACGAACGGAGCTCATTTGGTGCCTCAAATGGCTTTCGGGATCGATGGGCTGCCCCGAGCCTAATTTTTAGGCCTGAACTTTTCGAAAGGCAAAAACGTGAAAACAGACCTAGAGGTTAAGAACGATAAAAAAAAGCCGTGCGCGCACACGGTTTTGCGAACGGAGCCCATTTGGTGCCCAAATTGTTATTGGGCACACCGGGGCTGCCCGAGGGTCCAATTTTTGTTCGCGAACTTTCCGGGTGACGAAAATGCGAAAACGACCCAGGGGTTAAGAACGATGAACAAAAGTCGTGCACGCAGACAGTTTTGCAAACGAAGCTCATTTGTTGTCCCAAATGTCTATCGGACTTGGCGGGGTTACCCCGGGGCCCAATTTTTGTGCGCGAACTTTCTGTTGGGCGAAAACGCGAAAACGGATCCAGGGGTTAAGAACGATGAAGAAAAGCCATGCGTGCAGAAGGTTTTGCGAACGGAGCTCATTTGGTGACCCAAATGGCTATCAGGACCGATAGGACTGGCCCGGGGCCAATTTTTGTGCACGAATTTTCGGTGGGAGAAAATGCGAAAACGGACTCAGGGGTTACGAACGATAAAAAAGTCGTGCACACAGACAATTTTGCGAACGGAGCTCATTTGGTACCCCAAATGGCTATCAGGCCCGGCAGGGTTGCCGTGGAGCCCAATTTTTGTGCACGGACCCGATGAGGCTGCCCCGGGGCCTATTTTTTGTGTTTGAACTTTCCGACGGGTGAAAACTCGAAAACAGACCCAGGGGTTAAGAACGATGAAAAAAAGTCATGCGCACAGACGATTTTGCGAACATAGCTCATTTGGTGCCCCAAATGGCTATCGGGCGGCTGCCCCGGGACCCAATTTTTATGCGCGAACTTTCCAACGGGTGAAAACGCAAAAACGGACCCAAGGGTTAAGAACGATTTAATAAAATTTGTGCTGCGCGCAAAAGGGTTTTGCAACCGGAGCTCATTTCGTGCCCCAAATGGCTATTGGGCCTGGAAGGGCTGCCCCGGAACCCAATTTTTGTGCGCGAACTTTCCAGCGGGCAAAAATGCGAAAATGGACCAAGGGGATAATAAGGATGAAGAAAAGATGTGCGCGTAGACGATTTTGCAAACGGAGCTCATTTTGTGCCCCAAATGGCTATCGGGCCTGGCGGGGCTGCCGTGGGGCCCAATTTTTGTGCGCGAACTTTCCTGTGGGCAAAAACGCGAAGACAGATCAAGGGGTTAAGAACGATGAAAAAAGCCCTGCGCGCAGATGGTTTTGCGAATGGAGCTCATTTGGTGCCTCAAATTGCTATCGGGCCCTGCGGGGCTGCCCCGGGGCCCAATTTTTGTGCGCAAACTTTTCGGCGGTCTAAAACGCGAAAACGGACCTAGGGGTTGAGAACGATGAAAAAAAGCCATGCACGTAGACGGTTTTGCAAACGAAGCTCATTTAGTGCCCCAAATGGCTATCGAGCCCAGCGGGACTGCCCCGGGGCTCAGTTTTTGTGTGCGGACTTTCCAACGGGCGAAAACACGAAAACAAACTAAGGGGTTAAGAACGATGAAAAAAAGTCGTGCGCGCAGACGGTTTTACGATCGGAGCTCATTTGGTGCCTTAATGGCTATCGGGCCCGGCGAGGCCCAATTTTTGTGCGCGAACTTTCCCGTGGGCGAAAACGCGAAGACGGACCAAGGGGTTCAGAACGATGAAGAAAAGTCACGTGTGCAGACGGTTTTGCGAACAGAGTCAATTTGGTGCTCCAAATAGCTATCAGGCTCGGCGGGGCTGCACCGGGACCCAATTTTTGTGCGCAAACTTTCCAGTGGAAAACGTGAAAACGAACCCAGGGGTTAAGAACGATAAAAAAAAAAAACCATGTGCACAAACAGTTTTGTGAATGGAGTTCATTTGGTGCCCCAAATGGCTATCGGACCCTGCAGGGTTCCGTAGGGCCCAATTTTTGTGCGCGGACTTTCCGGCGGGCGAAAATGCGAAAAATGGACCCAAGGGTCAAGAAGATGAAAAAAAGGCATGCGCGTAGACAATTTTGTGAACATAGCTCATTTGATGCCCCAAATGGCTATCGGGCCCGACGGGGCTGCCCCAGTGCCCAATTTTTGTGCGCGAACTTTCTGGTGGGCGAAAACGCGAAAACGGACCTAGGGGATAAGAAGGATGAAGAAAAGACGTGCGCGTAGACGGATTTGTAAACGGAGCTCATTTCATGCCCCAACTGGCTATCGGGCCCGATGAGGCTGCCCCGGTGCCTAATTTTTGTGCACGAATTTTCCGGTGGTCTAAAATGCGAAAATGGACCTAAGGGTTAAGAACGATGAAAAAAAACCGTGAGCGTAAACGGTTTTGCGAATGGAGCTCATTTGGTGCCCCAAATGGCTATCGGGCCCGGCGGAGTTGCCTTGGGGCCCAATTTTTGTGCGCGAACATTCCGGGGGGCGAAAATGCGAAAACGGACCCAGGGGATAAGAAGGATGAAGAAAAGATGTGCGCGCAGATGGCTTTACAAACAGAGCTCATTTGGTGCCCCAAATGGCTATTGGGCTCGGCGGGGCTGCTGTGAGGCCCAATTTTTGTGCGTGAACTTTCCAGTGGGCGAAAACGCGAAGAGGGATCAAGGGGTTAAGAACGATGAAGAAAAGTCATGCGCACAGATGGTTTTGTGAACGGAGCTCATTTGTACCCCAAATGGCTATCGGGCCCGGCGGGGCTTCACCAGGGCCCAATTTTTGTGCGCGAAATTTCCGGGGCGAAAATGCAAATACGGACAAAGGGGATAAGAATGATGAAGAAAAGACGTGCGGCCAGACGGTTTTGCAAACGGAGCTAATTTGGTGCCCCAAATGGCTATCAGGCCTGCTGGTGCTGCCGTGAGGCCCAATTTTTGTGCGCAAACTTTCCTGTGGGCGAAAACGCGAAGACGGATCAAGGGGTTAAGAACGATGAAGAAAACCTATGCGCACAGACGGTTTTGCAAACGGAGCTTATTTGGTGCTCCAAATGGCTATCGGGCCCGGCGGGGCTGCCCAGGTGCTAAATTTTTGTGCGTGAACTTTCCTACGGGTGAAAACGGACCCAAGTGTTAAGAACGATGAAGAAAAGGCATGCATGCAGACGGTTTTGCAAACGAAGCTCATTTGGTGCCCCCAAATAGCTATCGGGCCCGGCGGGGTTGCCTCGGGGCCAAATTTTAGTGCGCGAACTTTTCGGCGAGCGAAAATGCAAAAATGGACCCAGGGGTTAAGAACAATGAAAAAAATACATGCACGCAGACGATTTTGCGAACGGAGCTCATTTGGTGATCCAATTGGCTATCGGGCCCCGCGGGGTTCCCCGGAACCCAATTTTTGTGCGTGAACATTCCGGCGGGTGAAAATGAAAAAATGGACCCAGGGGTTAACAATGATGAAAAAAAGCTGTGAGCGCAGACAGTTTTGCGAACGAAGCTCATTTGGTGTCATAAAAGGCTATCGGGCCCAGCGGGACTGCCCTGGGGCGCAATTTTTGTACGCGAACTTTCCGACGGGCGAAAATGCGAAAACGGACCTAGAGGTTAAGAATGATAAAAAAAAAAAGCTGTGCGCTGAGACGGTTTTGCGAACGGAGCTCATTTGGTGCCCCAAATGGCTATCGGGCCTGGCGGGGCTGCCCCGGGGCCAAATTTTTGTGTGCGAACTTTCCGTCAGGCGAAAATGCAAAAACGAACCCAAGGGTTAAGAACGATGAAGAAAAGCCATGCGCACAGACGATTTTGCGAACGGAGCTCATTTGGTACCCCAAATGGCTATCGAGCCCGGCGGGCTGCCCCGGGGCCCAATTTTTGTGCGCGAACTTTCCGGCGTGTGAACAGCAAAAACGGACCCAGGGGTTAAGAACGATGAAAAAAAGTCGTGCACGTAGACGATTTTGCAAAATATTCTCAAGGAAAGAATCAAAGGAGTTGTGGGCTCTTCAATTTTTGGTAGGAAAAACAAAATTTGAGAGAGTTCTAGGAAAAATAATTTTCCAGAGAGCTTTCTTCTTCTTAAAAAAAACTTTCTTTTTATTTTGCTTATCACGTGAGAGAGAGATGAGGGACTTATTCTAAAATAACTCTTCCAACAACAAGACATTGAATAATTCCCTTGGGACTTATGCTTTTTTTAAAATTAATTTAATTTAACTATAAATTAAATCATATTTAATATATGATTAAATAAAATTAATTAATTAATTAATTAATTAAAGTTATGTATTTGAATCATATTCAAATAATATTTTCTCACATAACCTACAGTTTTAATATGAATCTCATTCATAGTAATCTTAACCTATAGTTTTATATAAATCTGATTTATATAATTATTATTTGAATCTTATTCAAATATTTATCTTTCTCATCTAACTTTATATTATAATGTATTAATATACATTATTTTAATTACATCTCATACAATTAATTTTCTTAATTAATTTGAACAATTCAAATTAATCTAAAATTACTTGATTCTTATTTAATCCTCAATAAGTTAGCAAGAGAACCTTATGGACTTACAGATTAGAAGTTCCAATGATATGAGATTAATTAATTAAATTCTTAAATTAATTCAAGGATATAATTAATCAACAGTAAGTTGACCATTCCAAAATTGTTCGTAACTATAGCTGGTTCAAATTACCGTTGTACCCCTGTAGTTACATCTAATATCTTAAATACCATGGACTCTTCTAATGAACAATTAGTTATAGTCTACCTATAAACTAGGTCCCTCTCTAGGCAATGAGAGGGTAAGGCGCCTCATTGTTCAAAACCCGGAATCAGGCTTTAAGGGAGCAATTCATCCACTTACCCGATAACCGAGAAGGAGAGAATTCCATCTTGCGTAACTGTATTCCCAACTCCCTACTCGAATAAATCCCCAAATGGTAGACATATTGGGTCGGCGAATCTGGCCACTCTTACCATACAAATCAAAAGATTGCCCTCATAGGCAGGAGTTCAGAACTTTCTTAGGATTAAGGTTAAATTACCTATGGTCATCTTAGTGAAATGTAAATATCTTCAAGTAATAGTGTTATAAAGAGAGACTAAACATTTCGTGGTTCGGTCTTATACAAATTCTTTGTATAGAATACCTTCACTCAATGTCTCCACGTGAATAATTCGGATCAAATCATTTGTAACACTTTACAACAATTGTAACAATTACAAAGTAAGCCATAACCGTAGTGTCACCAGGATAAGGTACCCAGCCTTATCCATATACTATAGACCGTTCAAGTTATCATTTAAACATGATCCACTCGTATGTCAACTACATATAAGTTTAAATTACATGAAATGACCTTGGATCTTAGTTTATTAGACTTGGGTCAATGCAGACTAAATCTCAAATAAAATAATACTTTATTTTATTAAAAAAAAATTATCTAAAAAAAATTTACAAACTACGAAACCCACGAGATTTAAGGCATAAACCCCAACACATTTGTATAGAGTTGAATTGTTTCACGAATGAATATTTCCTTTCAAAAATAAACAACCTAAAGAAGAGACATGACTATTCGAACAACCACGAATAGTCTATAAATATGCCTCTTCTTGAAATTGCATTTAAGATCTTTTTTATAATCACTTTCTCCCATGAAACTTTCTCCTGTTATTATCAAGTTTTTGAAGTTTTGTTTATTTTCACAAAGTATGGTTTGTTGGATCTTATAGATGAGATGCTACTTCCATAAGAAAGGTAATATGTTCTATTCTAGGAGAGAATTGCTCAAGAAACTCAAGCACTAGAGTGAGTAAAATTGTCTGAAGGAGACAACGTGAAGTCGTTGGGCTCATATTCTCTCACGCATACAAGGTTACATATTCTCTGATATTCTATGTGATATTATTCATATAACAACATAAACAACCAAGAATAAAAAAAGTTAAGTTGCATACATAACATATTATATATTTCTCTCAGAATTAGGTTGGATCGCCAATCTCAAGACTCAGCTTGAGTTCATTGTGATGACAATTACCATAATTAGAGGTATAAAAATATTAAGTGAAACAATAGAAAAACATGTCCATTAGGAATAGACTTAGGAGTATTAAATTAGAGAAAAAAATAGTCTTCTCTTGTCAGTATAATTTTTTGTTTGTTTGTTGTTATGTTTCTTCGTTTTGTTCTCGTCTTGTTAGCCTTTAGCCTTAAGCCGTGCCTAGATGATGTATGTAATGAATATAATAATGTAGCCCAAGTTTTCTTTATTTGAACCCAAATACAAATCCTAGCAAGGTTTCCTGGTAAGTCCAGGGTCGAACACAGGGACTTAGTAACGTGAATGTCTTGAAGGCTTTAATTATCTTTTGCGATGAAGTATGAATTATATGCAATACTCATAGATGTGATTTAACTATGTACACTCTAATAACTACAAAGATGGTGAAGATGAGGCGATGAATATGATATATTGTGTGGTTAAGTGTAAGGATGTAGTGGTTTAAACAATCACTAAGAACAGTAGACGATGAAAATGAAAGAAAATCAATTAATAAAGTAGGGTTAAGAAGATTCACTATCATTTCCTTAAGCAATGCATACATAGGCGTTCATGTTTCAACTTTTTACAATGAATCCACTCTCAGTGTTAAATGCCACATTTATTCTATTTTTAGAATGCATGCTGAGTTGATTTCATTTAAAAGATCTAACTTTATCTAAGCTAATTCTTTCCTTGTTTAATGATGTCTAAATTACTCTCTCGAGCAGTTGACTATGTTCTACCGAACCCAAGTTCTCAATGAAATAAGCGTTGAATTAAACAAGATGTACTTCTACATATGCATGCTTCTGAAGATGTTGGTTTATCTTATCAACCCATTGGAAATTTAGTTACACATGATGAAAGAAGTAAGGAACATGGATGAGAGGAAATGAATGATATTCATATTCATATTAAGAATGACAAAATTCTCAAATATATAATTCTTAATACAACCATGAAATGAAAGACAAAGAGTAAAAGTGGTAGGAAGAAGTGTCAAGCCATTGATTACAATCTATTGCTCCCTTTGGCTTTGATGATATTTGCTCAAAGTGATTGCTGTTAGGATGGAAGATGAGTTCTCTCACATTCTAGAGAAAATACTAAGTCCTCACTTAGAATCTTCAGAGTAAAGTCGAGAGGTTGAAGATGAAGGAATTGTGACAGAGCTTTCCCAATCTCTTGTAAAAGTCTCCTTTTGTTCTTGAGCTGTTATGAGCTATTTATAGGTGTCAATGTTCTGAGTATTTCTCTAATGATGATCCGACACCTTTTCATTTAATTATATGCTCTGCTGCACCGTTTAAACACGTCACCGATTCATTGGATCTGGTATGCTTGAGTCAAGTCAGCTGCAAATTGCTCTATGATTTGTCAGTTTGCCAACCACGCTTGTTGTTTTATGGTTCTCATCACATGTTTTGATTTCATCGCGTGATGCTTCTACGCGTGCAAATTGTGTTGCCTTTCTTCCTTTTTGGGATCAAGGCTGCAACTTCCACTTCTTAAGAATATTTGCTTCTTTCACCAAAATCCTGCGTTTAAAAATGTCAAAATTTATAAATTTCAGAATATTGGCTCTTGTATACATGTGATCATGTAGCTTAGATTATTCTCATGAATTCATCTCATGTTAATGCATTTTCTTCTCGTTTTCTTAATTATTCTAAATAAAAAGCTATAATAAATTGCGTCTCCACAAGTTATCACACCCCCAAATTAGAACAATGTTTATCCTCAAGTATATTTTTAGAGCTTTAGTAAGATTTTAGATTTGGATTGATGTATTAACTAGATCTCTCAAAATGCTCCCAAGTTTAAGATTCAGTAGACAGACTGATCGCCTCTAAGTTTTATTCCATCTCCTACAAAAGTATTTCTTTAATCTATATGCAACAAGCTTAAGTCTCAAAATACCCTTACTCATGTTCGGGCAATCTTATTTCTCATTTCATGAATGGGCTTATGGTTCAGAGTTTACCATTTTTCTTTTTTTCGTGTTAGTCCTCGTATTATTAAGTAGTTTTGCATTGATCCAAGCATCTTATCTTCGTTTTGGCTTGTCCCCACGGGTAACATGTGAACATCCAACTACGAGCAAGAGCCCTTTTTAAACTCAACTATGCTTATTTTTAAACTTTTTTTTATGAACAAGGAGATCTTCAAAAAAAAATTGAATGCCTTCTAGCTCAAACCTCACCCTCTCCAAATTTTGATGCAGCAAGGTCCTCATTGTTGAAATCGAGGAATGAGGTTATCGTAGAAAAATTTTGTAAAATAGGTTTGAGATAAAGTTTGTGCGCATAGTAAATGCAAGAAATGCTTCTTAAGGCAAATATCCTAAAACTAGAGTTGAACGCCTAAAGTGCAATAAAGATAAACAAGAGACAGGAAAAAAATAAAGCGAGCAAAAAATGGATAACTTGCAATGCATTCATAAAAATGATAATGATAATATGGAAATCACAAGTTTACAAAAATTAAGAAGAAACAAGGAAAGAAACAACCAAAATATACAACACCCCCAAATTTAGTTTCTCCTTGTGTCATTAGCATCATTGGACGTCGGAAGAGTGTTATCCTGTTGGAATGGTAGGGGTTGTTGAAGTGTTGATGGGATGTTTAGCTTTGATCTGAATAAGAACCCTTAGTGTTCCACCACAGACAATTATCTGAATTGGGCGTGAATAATATGATTATTCGACGCCACATTAACTCATTGTTTTTTTTTCATTTTTCCTTCTATTAAAAAATTTCCTAACTCATTAAAAGCAATCATGTTCATCCAAACAACAATTCTCAAAACAATAAACTAAATAAATAATTAATTAATTAAAAGAGTGTAAGAAAAATTCAAAACTTCACAAAAGAGAGAAGGATGCATCCTTAAATTGGTGTGGTCGAGTTCATTGTAGGGATCATCCACGCGTTCTTCCATTACCCAGGGTCAGCTAAGTCTATGGAGAATTGCTCTCTATGGATGTCGCCTCCAATGTATTCCTTAATTCATTGGCCATTGAACTTGAACGCATTCGTCCCATCTTCTCTTGTCAACTCTATGGCATCGTGTGGGAAATCTCTTGGAGCCAGACCACCTTGAATTTAATTTTCCTAGAAAAGACTTACGCGAGAGTTAGAAAGTAATACTTTTTGTCCAACATAAAATTCTCGCTTACGAATGTGGTTGTCCTGCCACGCCTTTGTCTTCTCTTTATAAATTTTGGCATTCTCGTACGCCTCAAGCCTCCATTCCTTTAATTCGTGCAACTGATTCTTCCTCGCTTCACCTACAAGATCTTACTCAAGGTTAAGCTTTTTGAGCGCCCAAAGTGCTTTATGTTCCAATTCTAGTGGTAAGTGGCAGGCCTTTCCGAACACCAACACATATGGAGACATCCCGATGGGAGTTTTGTATGCAGTGTGATAAGTCCAGAACGCCTCATCCAGGTGTTTTGCTCAGTCTTTTCTTGAAGTGTTCACCACTTTTTCAAGGATAGATTTGATTTCTCTGTTGGACATTTCCACCCGACCCTTTGTTTGTGGGTGGTAAGTGGTGGCAACTCTATGATTAACATTGAACTTGATCAGTAATTTAGAAACAATGTGATTGATGAAGTGTGTACCTTCATCGCTTAATAGAGCATGAGGCATCCCAAAGCGTGTAAAGATATTCTTCTTTAAGAATTTTCATATAGTCGTCGCGTCGTTCTTTATATAGGCGATAGCTTCAACCCACTTGGATACATAGCCTACAGCCAAGAGGATGTACTGGTGGCCGCTTGAGGAAAGAAACAATTCCATAAAGTCAACACCTCAAGCATCAAATAATTCAACCTCTAGGATTGATGTTAGTGATACCTCATTTTTCTAGGATATATTTTCAGTCCTTTGACAGCGATCGCAATTGACCAGATAGGCGCAGGCATCCTTGAACAACATTAGCCAATAATAACTACATTGCAACACCTCTGTTGTTGTCTTCTGTCCCCCAAAATGGACACCAAAGTGCTTCATGGAACTTCGATAAAATTTCTTGCATTTCAAACTCGAGAACGCATCTTCTCAAAATGTGATCAGGACCCAACTTGTATAAGAAGGGCCCATCCCATCTATAGAATTTCACTCATGGAACAACTTTTTGCACTGATGGTGGTTGAAATCTTCTGGCCATGTCCTACAGACTAGGTAGTTCACGATATCAACATACCACAACTCCTTTTCTTCTAATCTCATCAACTTTTCATCAGGGAAACTGTCTCGAATATCCTGTGTACTACGTTGAAAAGGTGTTAGGTCTTTAAAAGACATATATTTTCTATGTTAATTCCCCCAAAATCATTGATTATTTGCTTTTAACGCTCATTTTGTAGGTAAAACAGTATTGGAGGTGATTAGGAGTCATTTCGAGAAATTGGGCCAAAAAGGAGAAAAAAAATGACCAAAAAAGTCAACAAAGTTTAAGAGAATCAGATAAATTACCATAATGCCATCAAGCTCCATTGTCAAGACCCTAGGTGTAAACCCCAAACCTTAATTTCCCTACTTGTGCATGTTTACTTTTGAGATTAGTATGATGAGTAGATTAATATAAGAATTAATGTTTAATTGTAGGAAAATGGGTGAAGAATAAGGACTAAAAAGGAAAATAAATGTGTGAGTGTGCAAGTTTGGTTCTCGGGTGAAGTTGGTGAGAACCTAGCAAGGGAAAATTTTGGCCAAGTGTTGTTGGGATGTAGCCTATATGTTAGCCTTGCGTTGGGCATTGGAGACAAGCTCTTATGCATTGATCTTACTTTTAAAGATTAGACGAGCTCTTGAGGAGCCAAGTGTAGCCGAGAGAGAGGGAGCTAGGCGTTAAGGTTGTGCACGCCAAGGACATGTTGAGTGCTTGTAACCCTATGCGTTGACAAGGCTTGCGAGGTTAGAGAGCATGCGGGCAAGGTATGCTAGCCATTGGCGCAAGGCTAGGCACTGAGCCTAGCGCACACGCTCAAGGGATACGATGACCGTGGGCATGCATGCTGACCTGTGTGTGGCGATGAGCATAAGGCATTGAGTATACGATGCACGCTGGAGCTATACCTGTCTCTTATACACATCTAGATGTGTATAAGAGACAGGGGCAAGGTATGCTAGCCATTGGCGCAAGGCTAGGCACTGAGCCTAGCGCACACGCTCAAGGGATACGATGACCGTGGGCATGCATGCTGACCTGTGTGTGGCGATGAGCATAAGGCATTGAGTATACGATGCACGCTGGAGCTATACGATGAAGTTAGGAAATGTGTGACGGGGTATATGATGCGTGTTAGAGCTAAGCGATGTAAGAGCAAGACGATGGGTGCAAGACGATGAGCACAAGATACCTGAAGCATGTAATGCTCGGTGGTTATGCTTTGAGGAAGGTTCATCACCTGGTTGGTGATGTGTTAACACTAAGCTGGGCGATGGCTTGGTATTGCGCGATGATCAAGCTAGGCGTGCAATGAGTAAGGTTTTCATTGGTCAGGCCTTGAAAGGTTAAGGGTTGGCGATGCGATGGTGATTAAAGCCAAGAGGCTAAGGCATAAGTGTTATCCCTAAGACATACGTTGAAGTTGGCATGCGTGAGGGGTGTTATGCATTGAAACTAGTTGAAGGCAAGGCTTGCATTGATAGCAAGGGAAGATGATTAGCATTAACCACCGTTTATGGATGCCAGCTGTCCTAATCTTGCAGGATATGCATACTTGAAGGTGGAGGTGGCAGCTTGCTAAGCACTGCATGGTTAGCAGATTTGGGTATAAAAAGAAGGACTTAATTCAAAAGCTTGGTTTGGACAAACTACTTAAGCAATTGAAGAGATTCTAAGGCCATCTTAATTCTGAAGAAGCTTAGTTGATGGTGTAGGGTTGCTAGAAGAGGAAACAACAATAACAAGCTGGAAATTTAAAGATCTACATCAAGGTCGAGCTCTCAGGTAATCCAAAACCACTGCTGAAGATTTGAGGTTTTCAACCAAATCACGAGGCATTTTGGGCTAAAATTCTAAGGTAAGCCACCTAAGACATTCTTGAACAAGTTTGTACAAGGAAATTTCTTGAGATAAGTCCAAGAAATTGAGTTATTTGAAGAGAAAGTTGAATCTGGAATTTTTTTTTTAAATAAGTAGGCAGTTGCTTGGTTGAATAAGCAAGCAACTCAAATTGATGCAAGGGCAGAGGCAAGGCTGAGTGCCATTGTGTTAAATTCTATGCTTGACAGGAGAGAGCATGTGTTGAGAACTTAGACGCATAGATGGTAGTGTGGGTGATCATGTGTGGCTGGAAGAAACACTTGGAGCATGTGGTGGTGCATTGTGGGATGCGTTGATCAAGCATGTTGGCCACATAGCAAGGACCTAAAGCTCCAAGGAATCTGCTAAGTGTTGAACGCATAGTAAGGTATGCATTGGTTTGAAAACATTTTAGGAAAGGCTAAATGCAAGCTTATTTAGGAGAGTTAGGCTCACAAGGAGACTATTATTGGAAGTTAAAGCATAATGTTATATTTTCAGGATTGATATCAATAGGAAAAGCATATCAACCATTAAAGGATTGCCCAAGAATCGTGAATGACTATAAATGAGTTATAGATGTTCAATAAATGTTTTAATAATCCATGCTTTATTGAAAATTACTTTTATGCTAGTTATTTTACAAGAAATTTCCAAGCAACACATTTTTCTAAAGTTTATAAACGCATGCTAGTTATAATGTTGATGAAGTATGCTTTGGCACAATGGTTGAACCATGGTAGTTCTTAAAAGAAGATTCTATGGCATGTTTAAAGTTAAAAGTATTTGCTATTATGTTTTAAAGCATATGTGCTCTTAATGTTGATGAGCATACGTTAGCAAATGACATTCTTATGAAAACTATGTTTTATGAGATCAAGTTTTTAGTAAGCTTGTTTTATGAAAATGTTTTTCTATAAGGTATTTTCAGCTCAATACTAAAAGTACAAGAAGAAGGTATATGAGTTGTACTACCTGGTTTTAGTTATGTTATGATTATGATACTGAAGTACTTAGAGAAGGTATCAGAATAATTCACCCAGTTCAGTAATAAACAGTGGTACCTTGCTTCAGTTATGATTTTTGACGTTAGGATCCAGTTTGCTCTATGTGCACGTATGACAGTTAATCAGTTCTGTAAGGATTGAACCACGAGTGTTCTTCCCTAGTATTGGCTGAAAGGTGTGGAACAAAAGGGCTCTCACCCTAACCCAGGCTTATGTTTGAGAGATTGAGAAAAGGGGTTCTCTCTTAAATAAGGATATTCGACGTTGAGAGATTGAGCAAAAGGGTTCTCTCTCAACTAGAAATCAGTTTAGCTATGTTTTCAGATACGATGGTTTTAAAAGTTATGTACACGTTTGTTTGGCAAGTGTTTAGTTTCAATATTCGGTTTTCTAGCTTTCAGTTGAAGCATGAGATTTATGTTTTATTTAAGTCATTCACTAGGCTAGTAGCTCATCCCGTTTTAAATGTTTTTCCCTCCCCAGGTAGCAGTCAACTCCCCAGAAGCTAATTATGTTGCTGCTATGCCACTCAAAGACTTGAGGCTAAAGGAAAACTAGGTGTTTATTCTATAAATACTAGTACACATGTTTTATGCTTTTAGGGACTAAGTTTAGTGTCATGGGCTCACTGAATTTTATAGTGTACATAGCTATGAGTGTGAATAGTAGCTATGGAACCCCATTGATGTAAGAATGTTAAGTTTCGGTTAATCTATTCAGTACGTTTGATATGTTAAGCTCTGAGATTGTTAATATGTTGCACTTGCTGGTCCTGTTATAAAATATTGTTGCTGTTAAGTCATAAATTCATATCAGGGTTTTAAAGCAAGTTATAAATGTAAGTTAGGCAGTAAGTGTCGGTGTAGGGTCGGTAACTACTGCCATCACATTCCCTTTCAGGTTAAGAAGGTAATCTAGAAGAGGGTGTGACACTAGGAGAAACGTTGAGCAAGGCTTGAAGACAAAAATCTTACTTTTGCGGCAAAATAGGGCAGCGTTGCAACGCTCCCCACAACGTTGCAATGCTTCGAATTTTGACAAAATTGTCCGTGCACACGCCTCACGCAATGCAACGTCAAGGCCAGCATCACGTCTCAAGCACAACACTTCTTGGCTTTTTGCAATTTAGTGTTGCAACGCTAACCTCAGTGTCGCGACTCTACCCTACAAGTATAAATAGTTTTTCTTTCATTTTTGCAAAGGAGGAAGCACGATTTTGATGGAGGTTGGAATTTCTTTTTGTATCAATTAGTCTCTAAGGTAATTTTGTTTCCTACTTAGATTCGATTTTGATTTCTTTTTGGATTATAATCAACAATTTGTAATTCTTCACGAATTTATCTATGGATTTGTGAAAATCAATCTTGTTTCTATTTCAAGGTTCTTACAATTCTTTTGAGTTTTCTACTTGTCTTTATCATTTGCAATCTGATTTGAGCATTCTTGAATCTGTTTTTAATTCTTAAAGCATGTTGAATGATCTATATCTTGAACATGTTTAGCCTAGTTGCTTGGTTTTTTCACACTCATAATTGAATGCGTTGCTTTTGGTGTGTTCGATAGAATGTCAAGCTAAGATCTACAAGAGGCAATAGTAATTGTGTGTTTAATGGCTATCCAAGGATGCACTAATTACTAGATTTAAAGAAAATTTGGTTAATTGAGTAAGCTATCTTGACAATTAATAACCACAATTGAATTCTAGAACTTAATGCGCGTGTTTTCTCTTCTATATGATAGCTATCGAACCCAATAGAGGTAGAAGCATGTAGATTGATTAGGGTTAGGGTTATCCAACCTTAATTAATGATTAGAACGCTCTCTTGACTAGGTTAGTGCTAGTTGTCTGCCTTTGTAGAGACTAGTTTAATCTAGTTAAGTAGGTAGTTGCAAGCTTAATTTGAGTGTGAATTAAATTTGTAGAATTCAATGATAGGAATCGCATTGAACGTCTAAATTGGATTAGAGGAAAAATTGTTCTAAATTTGTTTACAATTATCCTTTTTCTTTTGATATCTAGTATGTTTCTTGTCTTAATAAAAAATCTCCGTTTCATGGCTTTCATAGTTAAGCTTGGTTAAGGAAAATACTAAATAACCTTTCCTTGTGGATCAACCTCTTACTTCCACTTTAACTACGAGTTAGTTTAGGTTGTTGTTTGAACTTTACAAATACTTTTTGTTTTGGGTTAGGTAGAACTAACAACACCTACTTAGCTTTGAACAAAATGACATCATTGCTGGGGAATTGCTAACCATTTAATCTTTTTCTTAGCTAAATTTGACTAGAAAACTTTAAAACACCAACAATATTTTCTTCTTTTTGTATCTACTTGTTTAATATGGTGGATATGAACATCTATTACGCACTTTATGCGAAGTATGCGGCCCATCAGAGAGCACAAGAAGTAAGCAAATTTAATGAGCTTAAGAGTGAAATAAATGAACTAACCTCTCTTGTTCGAGTTGTGCTTACTGAACAGATACAAGTTCCGCGTGGTTCTGAACGCGAATACTACCCAACTGAACTCCATCATCGATACCATCTCCTTCTACTAATATAGGTAATTCTTCAGAAAATTTAGTTGATGAACTTTATGACTGCTCTTGGGAGTTTGTGCAAGAACATTCTTATCTTTCTCAAGAACCATCGAGTTTTTAGCATAATAGGTTTTATTCTGGACATGAAGTCAGAGCTGACATTCAGAATCTGTGTGACATCGTTGCCCAGATTACTGATTCAGTTAGGAGAGTCGAGGAGTCTTGGAAAGATACATTTTCTGAGAATACTGAGTTAAGCGGTGGAGAAATCTACATCGATAATCTAGTAGAGCCACTGGTTCTTCAAAATTCCTATCAAGGTACGACATTGGATTTAGTAATGTGTGAACTTGCTAATGGTTTTTCTGATTATGAGCAGGATGCAATTGAGTTTCACCTGGAGACTCAAGCCCCCGTGTCAGTTGAGGTCCAACAATGTTGGATTTTATGTCCTAAAACTCGTAGTTTGTAAATTAATAAACATATTCTGTTTTGTTTTTCGATAAAGTGTGAATTCAAATTGTAATCTTGAATCCAATAAACTAAGGTCCTGAGGCTATTTAATGTAGTTTGAACTTTATGTAGTGACATAAATGTGGATCAAGTTCAAATATATAGCCAAAATGGTCTATAGTGTATGAATAAGGTTGGGCGCTTTATTCTGGGGACACTATGGATGCAGCTCACTTTGTAGTTAGTACAAACGATGTGATCCTGAATCATTCATATAGAGATATATGAGTGAGGGCATCCTATGCAATGAGTTTGCATAAGACTGAACCATGAAATAGTCACTTTTTACATTCTAAATGTCGTTTTATGTATAAAACTGGCTATTTCGTTAATTGATGACCTAGGTAACTTAATCTTAATCCTGAGCTAACTATGAACTCATGTTTGCTCGGAATTATCCTTAGATCTGCATAGGTGAGGGCAGCTCCTGTCTCTTATACACATCTAGATGTGTATAAGAGACAGATATTTAAATGTGATTTAAATATCAAGAATATGAATATGTTCATATTCGGAAGCTCGTAAATAATGGAAATGGTCAAAGATGTAAAAAGTCAAAGAGTTAACTTTTGACTTTGAAAAGTCAAACTTTAACCAACCTTATATTCAAATGCTGTCTCTTATACACATCTAGATGTGTATAAGAGACAGGGGGGGGAGTGCAACTATGGGACTTTAGTGGAATGACCCGTTAGTTAACGAATGTTGATTAGCTCCATCAAAAGAGTTTAGCCAGCTAATCTCGGATCGTTGGAGCCCATGATCTATAGGTTCATTAGGTTCCCTTACTAGCTCATATGAATAAACTTAGAACAATATGATAGAATAATTCGAATTGTTCGAATTAGGTGAAGAGAGAAAAACCGACAAGTATATGTGATATAGTGGTCGAGTTTTTCAGTTTCAACTTTAATATTTAAATGTGATTTAAATATCAAGAATATGAATATGTTCATATTCGGAAGCTCGTAAATAATGGAAATGGTCAAAGATGTAAAAAGTCAAAGAGTTAACTTTTGACTTTGAAAAGTCAAACTTTAACCAACCTTATATTCAAATGTGATTTGAATTTTGAGAAAATGAATGCGGATTCATGCTCGGGAGACCAAAATTAGTCAACACGGAAAAAAATCATAAAAAGTCAAAATGTTGACTTTTTGGTCAAAGTTTGACTTTGACCAAATGACTATTTTGCCCTTTGACTATAGTTAGTAGAAAAATCCAAACTTTTGTTGGATAATTCCACTAACAAAATAGTGGGCTAGGTATTGGCTTATAGTGGAGACATTAAGCCCACTAAGATAGTGGATTATAGGTGTTGGGTTTTTATGGATTTGGTTCATGCAATTGTTGCATGATTTTTTCTATAAAATGGGCTTTTGAATTTAAATTAAAGACTTTTGGCAATTTGCCAATTTTTTTTTTAATTTGGGTTGGAAAAAACCTCTTTTCTTTGTGTGAAGTTTAAAAAGAAAACCCAAACCAAAACCCAAATTCATTCCTTTTTTCCATCTCTTTTCTCTCTCTCGGGGTTCTTCATCCACCGTGTCCCACAATCCGGTTCTGAGTCCAGAGAATAGTAGGTCAACTCTAGTGGTGGTTTGGAAGAGTTCTGGTCAAGATTCGACGAGAAAAAGCGTTGTTCAGGAGCTACAAAGGTTGTATCTCATCCTTTTTTAATTACTGTTTTTCCTTCAATTGCATGCATAATTTCCTTTTAATTAAAAGCAATTAGAGTGTAATTAGATCCTAATTCCGTTGCGTATGTCTCGAGTTCCATCAAACAAACCCCTGAGCTTACACACTCCATGCTGACATTTGAGAACTATTCAGAGCCTACCGTCATCTGTGGCACTAAAGCCAATCTAATTGAGGAGCTTTCCTAGATCGACAATGAAGATGATATTTATCCCACACCATGTTCAGAACAAGTGAGGATAAGTATGAGCCTGCTCCACACCTTAAAGAATTTCAGGTAAAACAGTTAGAGGCTTCCAAGCCTAGAACCATACTTTCTCCTGGTATTTCTTGCATCCTTGATTATTGCTCATATTTTCCTTATAAGCCAAAGTCCGTTCTTGAGTCTTTTCTTTCTTTTAACTCTTTCGAGTCATTTGAGTTTTTTTATTCTTTTTTTTTTTTCTCTTTTTTGCCAAATATTAGAAAACCCAAATTCGACCTGTCTGGTTCTCGTCGAAGGGTGAGTTCTCTTATAGCCCTTCCAGGCTATATAGATTCATCTAAGAGAGGATCGAAGAAGTATGAAAATTTTTATGTACCTTGAAAAGCATAAAAAATGGGTCGCATTGAGCAATCAATGTTAAAAATTTTCTCTTCCTAGAGGTAGCCAGGTGTAAAAAATAAAACAACTTTTGTTCGCTTTCCTTTATTTGCTTTTTAGGAATAAATTTTAGATTAACTTTCTTTTTTTCTTGTAGCTTTTCTATTCCTTTTCTTTTCTCTTATTTTTTAGGAACAACAAAATGAAAGAAAAAGCAAAACTTGATGTAGGAAAAGAACAACAAAACAAGGAAAAATTGCTACCACCACCAATTGCACGAAATCAGGGGAGTTTTTTGTTCCTTTTTTTTTTCTTCTCGTCATATCTTAGTTTTATAAACATTGAGGACAATGTTTAATTTTTAAGTTGGGGGTGGTGTACATTGCATGTTCTTTAACATTTTTTTTATTAGGGTTGTTGTTGGGCCTACTTCTTCTTGAATGAAAAATCCTAAATGATGAATACTGTGGCCTTGCTTTGTTGATCTAATTCGTGAGTCCAAGAATTTTTCCCCAAAATGAATTTTGTTTGGTAGAGTTCTTGGCTATTGTTTGTCCATGAACTTCCAGCTGATGTGCTCCATGTGGTTTGCTCCACTAACCCTTGTCTGATGGAAGTGAAAGAAAAACTTATTCTGATGGGATTTTATAGAATTAATTTCTTTCTCTCTCTCTCGTTCTCTCTTTCGATATTGTTGAGCTTCTTCTAACCCTAAGCTTTTCTGTTTGTTTCGTGTGACTGCTTGAGTAAACGATCGGCGATAAAGAGCATGCAATCTTGTAGAAGAAAGGAGGAAGAAGAGTTCTACACAACGATATACGTGGTTCGACAAATGATGCCTACATCCACGGGAAGGAGAAGAGATCTTTATTCGAGAGCTAAGTCACAACATTTCTTTTTATAGATTGCAAGCTTTCTTAAAGCCTTTTTGTATATTGTATGCTACGAGATTTGTAAATGATGAGTACTTATACTATTTTTTGATACAAATAGTTACAATAACAAACTGTAAAAAGTTAAAGAAATGTGAACAGTTGTTGAATATGTTGAATGTTTGAGTTTATTTTCTTCAAATCTCCACCTTAAGCTCAACATGCAAGCTCTTCTCCTTCCAGTTTTGACATGTCTTCACCCTTTTTCAAGAATCTGGAAGTCGATCTGACCAAGACAGTTTGCTAGCTTGAGTTTGGACAGGTTTGGTAAGCATGTCGGCTGCATTTTCGGTGGTATGAACTTAATCACCTCGACTTCTCCTTTCTCTATTCTGTCTCTTACAAAGTGATATTTAATATCTATGTGTTTGGTCCTTGAATGATATTGAGGGTTTTTGGATAGGTGAATGACACTTTAGTTATCACAATAGATCTTTACTACTGTTTGATTAATACCAAAGTCCTTCATCAACCCCTTTAATCATAGTGCTTCTTTTATTGCTTCTGATAAAGCTATGTACTCTGCTTCTGTGGTTGATAATGCTGTGATTGACGGTAAATTTTCTTTCCAACACAACAAATTAGGGCCAAATAAGAATAGATAACCTGTTAATGATCTTCTTTTGTCTTGGTCACCTGCAAAATCTGAATCAACATATCCATATAGCTCTAAATTTGTTTCATTATTACTTTGATATGTTAATTTTGACTATTTAGACCAAATTAGATATCTTAAAATCCATTTTGTTGCTTCCCAGTGCCTTTTTCCAGGGTTAGACATGTATCTACTGACAAGACTAGTGTTGTATGATAGGTATGGTCTAATAGATATCATTAGGTACATTAGACCCCCTACTACTTGATTGTATGGAATTAATTGCATTTGAGTCAAATGTTCTATGTCTGTTTCTTTTGGTGAGTTTTCTGAGGAAAGTTTAAAAATGACTAGCAATAGGTATAGTGACTAGTTTTGCATTAGACATATTAAATCTGTTAATTACTTTTTCACAGTAGCTTAATTGACTAATGGTTAGAGTTAAGGAAGCCCTGTCTCTTTGATTTCAATCCTAATGATCTTTTTAGACTGACCCAAATCCTTCATTTCAAACTCTCTCTTTAGGAGATTTTTTACATGAATTAAATCCTCCTTAGATTTCCCTGCTAGTAGCATATCATCAACATAGAGTAGTAGATAGACTTTGTCCTTATAGGTAGTTGAATTAATATAAGAACAAATGTCATAGGAACTTCTTTGAAATCCAATACTCTCTATGTAATCATTAAACCTTCTGTACCAGCATCTAGGGGATTGTTTAAGACCATATATAGACTTGTTTAGGAGACAGTATAGGTCTTCCTTCCCTCTTTCTTCAAACCCTTTAAGTTGAACCATATAAATAATAACCTCTTCTAGATTTCCATGAAGGAAAGCAGTTTTAACATCTAGTTGATCTAGTTTAAGGTTATACTGAGCAACTAGAGATAAAAGAAGTCTAATAGAGATTTGTTTTATTACTGGTGAAAAAAAATCATAATAGTCTATGCCTTCCCTCTGTGTAAACCCTTTAGCCACTAGCCTTGCCTTGTACCTAGGCTTTTCTTCTTTGATAGAACCCTCCTTTAGTTTATATATCCATTTAGAGGCTATAGATTTACATCCTTTAGGAAGAGGGGCTAGGGTCCAAGTATTATTGACAGTGAGTGATTCCATTTCTTCACACATAGCTTGAATCCAAGACCTAGCATTAGGACAGTTTACTGCCTCTTCAAAAGTGACTGATTCTTGGTCATTATGAGTTATTGTGGCATTTAGGACTAGGTTCATGTAATTAGTTTCAGTATATCTAGCTAGAGGAACTATCACTCTTCTCTGTCTATCCCTAGCCAAAGAATACTAACTTAGATCAAGTACAACTTCAGTATTCCCAATATACTCATTTGAGTTTTCCTCTTCTTCTTCTTCAGTTTTAATAGAAGGGTTATGACTAGTGGAAAAATCTTTAGGTGTCTCCACCTCAATCCTAGCAGTATCAGGGCTATTAGGAACTTCATAAGTTGTCTTTTCTTTTTGCATAAACATCTCTTTTTCTCTGAAAGTGACATCCCTACTTATGAAAAACCTTTTCTCAATAGGATTCCACATCTTAAAGCCTTTGACACCTTCTAAGAACCCAACAAACATATACTTTACTGCCCTAGACTTTAGTTTCCCCTAATTTTAGTGAATATAGCCAACACATCCAAATACCCTTAGATTTTTTAGGTTAGGTGGATCTGTGGTCCATTTTTCTTCAAGAGCTAAAAAGTTTAGGGAGGAATAAAGACACCTATTTAAGGTGTACACAGTGTAGCTTGCTGCCTCAATCCTAATATTTTTCACTAAGGATTGCATCTGAGAAAAGACATCTAAACATTTCCATGACTGTTCTATTTAGTCTTTCAGCTACTCCATTCTATTGAGGAGTGAATCTAACAGTCCTATGCCTAGTTATTCTTGTTTCTTTACAGAATTTGTTAAACTCTTCACTACAAAATTCCAATCCATTGTCAATTCTTAGGTATTTAATTTCTTTAGAAGTTTGCTTCTCTATCATGAGTTTCCATTCCTTAAACCTATCAAATACCTGGTCTTTAGTTTTAAGGAAGCAGACCCAACTTTTTCTAGAGAAGTCATCAGTAAAAGAAAGTAAATATTTTGAGCCACTTTGGCTAGGTGTAGAAGCTAAACCCCATAGGTCAGAGTGTATATAATCTAGGATAGCTTTTGTGGTATGTTGTGCCTTAGTGAAACTTTGCCTTGTGGCTTTTCCTAAAACACAGTATTCATAAAAGGTTAGATTTTCTGAGAGACCTTTAGGTAGAATCCCTTATTTAGATAGGACTTCTAGGCCTTTAGCACTAATGTGAGATAATCTTTTGTGCCAAACATCAGCCTCTGTGATCTCATTTGTGGTGGCAACATATGCCCCTGTCATATTTCAACTCCTTTGACCACAAATAAGTCATTTATCTTTTCCCCAACTAATATCACCTTAGAATCCTTTAGCACCTCAAGGGTTCCTCCTTTACCTCTGTACTCACACCCAATTGCATCAAGCATACCTAAGGAGATTAGATTTCTCTTAAGAAGTGGAATATATCTCACATTCATAAGGAGTTTAGTAGTTCCATCCTTAAGTTTCATGGAAACAAAGCCAATGCCTTTTATCCTACAGGCTTGGTTGTTTCCCATATACACCATTTCTCCTTCAATTTCTTTAAAAGTGTTGAACCATGGTCTCATTGAGGTCATGTGGTAGGTGCATCCAGAATCTAGGACCCAATCATGTTTTCCTAGAGGATTTACATGGTTAGATTTGTCTAAAGTTGAGGCTAAAGCATCTGAGTAAATAAAGGAACCTTCTACAACAGATGCTTCGGGTTGTTTGCCTTTTGAGTCTTTTTCTTTTCTTGGTTCTTTCTTTTTAGGATAAAATAGTCTTTGATTAAATGTCCTTTCTTTTTGCAATACTTACATTTTATTTTCTATTTAGACTTATTATCATCTAAGTTATGTGGTTTTCTATCCTTTAAATGATTTTGTTTGAAGTTTCCTTTAGCAAATAACCCTTCACCACTAGGATGATCCTTTCTATCAATCTGTAACTCTAGCTCTCTAGTTCTTAGGGCTGAAATTATAGTATCTGTGCTTATACTATCCCTTCCATACTTTAGAGCATTTTTTATTTTTTTTTATAGGGTTCAGGCAAAAATTTTAAAAGCACATAGGCCTCATTTTCATCACCAAGTTTTTCTCCTAGAGTTTTAAATTCAGCAATAATTTTCTTAAACTCATCTAAGTTATCAATTAAAGTTTTTTATGAATCCATTTTAAATGTAAAGAATTTCTCCTTAAGGTACATTTTACTAGGAAGATCTTTAGTAGCATATAACTCTTCTAGTTTAATCCATATCCTATAGGCAATTTCTTGATCTAAAACTTGTCTAAGAACACTGTCACTAAGGTTTAGAACCAACGTACCATAGGCTGCCAGCTCCCAGTCTTCTTTTTCTTAGGCTGTCACAGTGGCAGTGAGTATTGATGGGTCAAGGAGGGCTCTGTGAGCTTTCTGCTCGCTGAGAATCGCCTTGATTTTTGCCTTCCACAGGCCAAAGTCTCCTTTGCCATCGAATTTCTCTACTTCAAATCTTAACTACTGACATCTTTAAATGAAAAACTTGAATCTTCAATTTTCAAGAACTGCAATCTTGTAAGTCTTTTGCTCTGATACCACTTTGTTGGGTCTGCTTCTTGTTGAATGAATATTAAAAGCTCAAATGATGAATATTGTGGCCCTGCTTTGCTGATCCAATTCGTGAGTCCAAGAATTTTTCCCCAAAATGAATTTGATTTGGTAAAGTTCTTGGTTATTGTTTGTCCACGAACTTCCAGATGATGTACTCCACGTGGTTTGCTCCATAACTTTTGCCTGATGGAAGTGAAAGAAAAAACTACGGGATTTTACAGAATTAATTTCTCTCTCTCTCTCGTTCTCTCTTTCGATATTGCAGAGATTCTTCTAACCCTAATCTTTTCTGTTTGTTTCGTGTGACTGCTTGAGTAAATGATCGGCGATAAAGAGCAAGTAATCTTGTAGAAGAAAGAAGGAAGAAGAGTTCTACACAACGATATACGTGGTTCGGAAAATGATGCTTACATCCACGGGAAGGAGAAGAGATCTTTATTTGAGAGCTAAGTCACAGCTTTTCTTTTTACAGATTTCAAGCTTTCTTGAAGCCTTTTTGTATATTGTATGCTACGAAATTTGTAAATGATGAGTACTTATACTATTTTCTTATACAAGTAGTTACAATAACAAACTGTAAAAAGTTAAAGAAATGTGAACAGCTGTTGAATACGTTGAATGTTTGAGCTTATTTTCATTAGTTGTAAATTGAGCTTTACAAAAAAAATTGTGATCTTTGCATGTCTAGAACCCTTGTGCACTTATGCTCGGGTTATGTGGATTTTATGATCTTGATTAAATATATCTTGATTAGGCTCTTATACACTTCTATGGTATACTTTTTTATTCTTTAAAGAAACATAATATCATGATCTTGACATTTTTCTTTTAAATGACTCATTTTTGCTTTAACGCATGATTCATTACTAAGCATGTTCATCCATTCAAGAATCACATTCACTTTGTTTGTTATGGATCATTTGTTTTTCTCAATCTTTTGATTCATATCAATGAACTTTGATGAAACATTCTCTCAAGCAATGGTACAAATCAAATTTTAGGCTTTTTAAAATCTTTTCTAACAAAATTTTGAAACTCATCTTTCAAAAGAAACTTTCTTTTCCTTTTAACATCATAAAAATCGAATACTTAGTCTTTAGATTTATTTAGAATCTCAAAATTCTTAGAAACAGCATACTCACTTAATTTTCTTTGTCACCCCGATAGGACAAATTTTGGTCTAAGATAAACTATCTTATTTTAGAGACAAGTCTAGACAAAAAGGATAAAAAAGGGCCTAGTGTTTTAAATAAAATAAAATAATTGCCAACTCAAAAAAGGGGAAGCAAGCTTGCTTATTTATCTTAATCTTCAGTAATGTGTATGTGTGCATGGATAGAGGTGAAAAGAGTTACCTCCATCGTGTTAGTTAGAGCCCACGAGAAAAGAGTGACAGGTTCCCTGTGGTGTGAGTGTGAAAGTTATCCCTCTAGCTAAAAGAAATGCCAATTACATTTTGTGCGCTTCAGTTGAAAAAAAGGTACCCTTGTCCTAGAACTGTCTCTCTTTTTTACAAGATAGGTATATTTTAGACCGATAACAGAGCAAGTGTAGGGTTAAGAGGAATTGAGAGTTGGATATAGCCTTTCTACTAGTTTTAGCCTTGAAATAAACTAAAATTAAGTAGTCTATTCTTTTATGGCTTTACAAGAAAAAGACATTTTCTTTCCAAAAATAGGTTTCAAATCTTTGTTAGAAAAATTTTAAAGGTTTAATTGTCCATTTGTATCATTTGCTTGCTTGATTGTTGAAAAGATAGATATGAATCAATTTTTTGTGTAAACAACATGAACATATTAACATCTTTGAATGACTTCTTTGAATGAATGCACAATTGATATTCATGTTTTTTATTGACTGTATGCATATTTCTAGCTTTGACTTGCTTGTGACGACCAAGAGTTAAGTTGGGGGTGTTTTGTTAGGTCTTTAAAAGACGTATATTTTCTGTATTAATTCTCCCAAAATCGTGTTGATTATTTGCTTTTAATGCTCATTTTGTAGGTAAAACAGTCCCGGAGGCGATTAGGAGTCATTCCAAGAAATTGGACCAAAAAGGATAAAAAAATTACCAAGAAAGTCAACAAAGTTGAAGAGAATCAGATAAACTACCAAAATGCTATCAAGCTTCAGCGAAGACAGAAAGCTTGCTTTTGCTGCAAAACAGGGCAATGTTGCAATGTTCCCCACAGCGTTGCAACGCTTTAGATTTTGACGTAACTGCCCGCATGCACGCACCTCGCGCAATGCAGCGTCAAGGCCAGCATCACGTCTCAAGCGCAGTGCTTCATGACTTTTTGAGATTTGGCAATGCAACACTAACCTCAACGTCGCGACGCTACCCTGCGAGTATAAATAGTTTTTCTTTCATTTTTGCAAAGGAGGAAGCATGATTTCGATGGAGGCTGGAATTTCTCTCTGTATCAATTAGTCTCTATGGTAATTTTGTTTTCTACTTAGGTTAGATTTTGATTTCTTTTTGGATTGTAATCAATAATTTATAATTCTTCATGAATCTGTCTATGGATTTGTGAAGTAATCAATCTTGTTTCTATTTCAAGAGTTCTTGCAATTCTTTTGATTTTTTTATTTGTCTTTATCGTTTGCAATTTGATTTGAGTATTCTTAAATCTATTTTTAATTCTTGAAGTATGTTGAATGATCTATATCTTGAACATGTTTAGCCTAGATGCTTGGTTTTGCCACACTCATGATTGAATGAGTTGCTTTTAACGTGTTCGAAAGAATGTCTAGCCAAGATCTACAAGAAGAAATAGTAATTGTGTGTTTAATGGCTATCCTAGGATGCACTAATTACTAGATTTGAAGAAAATTTGGTTAATTGAGTAAGTTATCTTGACAATTATCAGTGCAATTGAATCCTAGAACTTAATGTCATGTTTTCTCTTCTATATGGCCGCTATCGAACCCAATAAAGGTATAAGCATGTAGATTGATTTGGGTTAGGGCTATCCAACCTTAATTAATGATTAGGACGCTCTCTTGACTAGGTTAATGCTAGTTGTCCGGCTTTGTAAAGACTAGTTTAATCTAGTTAAGTAGGTAGTCGTGAGCTTAATCCGATTGTGAATTAATTTGTAGAATTCAATGATAGAAATCACATTGAACGCTAACTTAGATTAGAAGCAATATTATTCTAAATTTGTTCACAATTATCCTTTGTCTTTTGATATTTAGTATGTTTCTTGTCTTAATAAAAAAAAACCTCTGTTTTATGGCTTTCATAGTCAAGCTTGGTTAAGGAAAAGATTAAATAACCTTTCCCTGTGGATTCACCTCTTACTTCCACTTTAACTACGAGTTAGTTTAAATTTTTGTTCGAGCTTTACAAATATTTTTTTGTTTTGGGTTAAGTAGAACTAACAACACCTATGTAGCTCTGAACAAAAGGTTCCTTCTCAAGTCTTGAAAGACAATTGGCAACTTGATTCTCAATGCCTTTGCGGTCCACAATCTCCAAGTCAAACTCTTGAAGCAATAAAATCCATCGAATTAACCGTGGTTTAACATCCTTTTTCATCATTAGATATTTGATTGTTAAATGATCAGTGTTTACAGTCACTTTTGATCTAAACAAGATACGTGCGAAATTTCTCTTGGCAGGAACTACTGCTAGCAACTCCTTTTCTATAGTTGTATAATTCTCTTGAGCTTCGTTCAAAGTCTTGCTCGCATAGTAAATAGGATGAATCATCTTGTCTCTCTTTTGACCTAACATGGCGCCTACTACCACATCACTCGCATCATACATAAGTTCAAATGGATGTGTCCAATCTAGTATTATGAAAATAGGCACTGAAGTCAATGCTTGCTTGAGAGTTCGAAACGCATGCACATGAATCAGTAAGCCCGTATGACTGATCGAGTCCGAGTAAGTTGCTTAAAGGCTTAGTAATTTGGAAAAATCCTTTGATAAAGCATCGATAAAAACCAGCGTGTCCCAAAAACTTTCATAATGTTTTAATATCAAAGGCGCCAGTAATTTTGTATGTCACCGATATTTTATACCCATGTCTACCAGCAGTGCACTCAACCTTCTCATCACCTCCAGCGATCGCCATCAACGGTCAACTCTAACCACATCCAACCACCACCTTCGATGGTAACTCCGACAACCTCTAATGGCGACCACCTCCATTAATTTCGACGACCATTATTTTAAATGATCACTTCTACAAATTCGAGTTCTTTTTATGCACGAGTTTTTTGTTTCATTGACGCTCGTGACAAAAATCGTCAATAAAATCTTAATTTGGAGCATAAAAATAATGATTAATTTAAAAATTCATAAAATGTATAAATGTTTATATTTAAGTTGGCATACAAATATGTAAAAAAAGGAAAGGAAAAAAACAAAAAAAACCTTTGTAGACACAAAAGTATATAAGTTCCATAAAAATAGTGAATTTTCGGTTTTTTGAGTTGTTCATAGTATTTTATAATTTTTTTTATATTGTATTTTGACATTAATAAAAACACTTTTAGCATATAAAAAACCAAACAAACTTGTATATCAAAATACTGTCAGATATATGAATATTTTTATTTTAAACAATTTTATCAAAAATATTTAAATGAAAATAACTTTTTGAAGAATATTATTTTTCCAAGTAAATCCAAGCAGAAGCTTATATCATGGCAAAAAGATAAATATGAACTAAAATTTGGAAGGTAAAAGGAAATTGTTGAACAAACCTATCAAATAGAGGATCTGGATTGACGTTTATGTATTCTTTTTCGTGAATTGAACTTTGCCATATCTGGGCTATATCACATATATATATATATATATATTGTATCATATAACTGGACTAAAGAATGTAGTACTTGTTACATATTTTTTGTAATATCCATTACGAGAATCATTATAATACAATTACATTTTGAAGGAATTTCATCAACAATGTATCCTAATTTATTTGTTATAGTGAAATCTAATATAATTTTATCCAACTTAACTAAACATGCACAAATTTAGAAAATGGTTGCTTAAATTATATATTAAAAAAATTTGAAAAATGCATGATCCAAACCTTAAACCTCATTCCCAAAACTCCCAACAATACATGTATGTACTTAAAAAAGATAATGCAATTCATAGTTTAATAAAAAGTTTCAAAACAAAAGTAATCACCATAAAAACATTATTTATGTTAGAAAAACTGGACTAGATACCCGACATACAAATTCAATTCAACACCTAAAACATTCAAAACGAACAAATAAACTCAAGACATGTAAACTCAACTCAATATCACAAACAACTCTTTAAGGACTAAAAAAGTTTATTATAAAAACTCGAACAAAGTACATGTACTTTAAAATTTGAGGATTAAGATGGTAGTTTCCAAAAAGGGAAAAAAAATAGTTACTTGATAATAATTAGTTGATAATTATAATTACACTTGAGGAAAAATATAGTGATGACTGATGACTATCTATTATTTTATAAGCACCAACTCATCCCAAAATGCACCAATCCATATGCATCACAATCTCATCACATAAAAAATTAATTAAAGTATTTGAAAAAAAGAGTAAAAATTTTTATGTGACATATTATGATTAAACAATTTAGTAGAATATAAAAAAATAAGTGAGTTGGAATGCACCTAAATATTTTTTTTTCCTTATTCTATACCAAGGATGTATTGTATTCTAATCTTGAGGTTATCTTCTAAGCACGGAAAGAGAGTTAGCTGCAGAGCTACAAAATGTGAATTAAAACGAAAAAAGATAAATAAGTAAACAAGAATATAGAAGACGACCCAAAATAGAAAGGTGTTGATAATCACACGGAGGCTTAAAATGGCCACATTACCGTTGCTAAGGAATTCAAAGCATAAGTACCGTTGCTAAGGAATTCAAAGCATAACAACTAATTACACATTTCGTTGTTCATTTGGATATCAATAAAAGAAAAGCCGAAGACAAATAGCAAAAACAAATACAACAAAACAGTATTCAACAAATAAATTAGAGAGAGAGAGAGACCAAACGAGAGCCACTACCTAAGGCAAGACTATAAATGGCTTTCATTGACAAGTTTTCGTTGACCCACAGTAATAATCTCCTCTTCCTAGAATTTATGTGATATTAAAATGTTCTTCGTTCCCAAGTTCCTGCTGTTGCTTTCCTAAAAACACAAACGAAAGCACAACAAACCGCCCAACCGTATTTACAAACAGATAGATAGCGAGCACGCAAGTGTTAACCGCTAATATTGTACCTTCTCATCTTGATTAAAATGGAGGCTTTCGATACCCCTAAGAGTTGATTCAAAGTTCCTGATGCCTGATATGTTTCTGGCCGAGGTTGTACGGTTCTGATCAGCTTGTAAAACAGGGGAATGCCTTTGTGCACTAGAAATTTTGTGTACAGCTCCTAAACTTGGATCTGGAATTGCATGGCGAGATGGGTCAGATTCACATCCGAGAAGGGTTGTATCTTGACCGCTACCAATGGCAGCTCGTCTTGATGATCCACTTGAACGCATCATATTGGAATTTGGTAGCTGGAATGGGGATTATAACAAGTTAACAAATGAAAAAAGAACACCATAACAAGCATTTAATCATTTAAGTACTCACTATGGGTTCCTTAGCAACAGCGGGATCATTTGTGGCTGGAGGTTTTTGTTTTGACAAATTTCCAGTGCCTGTAACTGGACCGGAGTTTCTCCTTCGCAAGGGGTCAGCTGGTACCCAACCACTCGGTGGTGGTCGACCTTCCTCCCCACCTTCAAGATACTTTATAGTTGAGATATGCAAGCAGCAAGATATTATGATGCAAGGAACACAAGACAAACCAAAATAACAGAAATAATACCAGGGTGCCTATCAGCATTTGCTACAGCCATAGGTACTCCAGAACTTGGTCCAGCACCGCCCTAAAGTTTAAAATGTTACATGGATTAAGGATAAATGAGCAATATAGCTATACAGAGAAAGGTCAAGCTCGTATGCATTCCAGAACTTACAATGGCACGGGTAGGTGGGGCAGTTATCTGGGATTGCTGGTACTTCAAAATGGTCCAATCAAACACATAATCGAACTGAAAACCTGAAAAAGCATACCTTTATTTAAATTAAAACAAAATAAAGACACTAAAATTTTAAAAAAAATGAATTATAAAATTTAAACCTTCGCGAATGAAAAGGTCACGGAAGAGTCTTTTTAGATAAGCATAGTCTGGCTTATCATCAAATCTTAATGATCGGCAATAATGGAAGTACGAAGCAAATTCAGTAGGGTATCCACGACATAGGGCCTAAGGCAGATGAACAATATGTACAATATGTCAGTATAATCTAATTGGATTTCATAATATTTGACACTAATTATCATTAGCAAGAAGCCACCCGAACATGGATAATCTAACCTCTATAGAAGTGGAGACTTTCTTTTCACTAATCTTTTCGTACTTTTGTTTCTTCGTTCCTGCTTTAAGTCCCTGCCAAGGAAGACTATAAAAATGACAGGTTACCACTATATATTTGACATTACACAATAAAAGAATCACAGATGATAACACAATAGCACTTACCTCCCCCTTAAAAAATACATAAGAACATATCCAAGTGATTCTAAATCATCCCTGCGGCTTTGTTCTGAATAATAAGAAAGAAAATTATAAGGAAGCAGAAGAAACAGACCTAATATCGTTTCTTTCATCTTCCTTCACTTCTCAATTTATGCTTTATGAGGTGTGTATTGTGGGAAGGAGAAAGCTAACAGAGGGAAAGGGGAAAAGGGATACCAATGCCAAGATGGGTATTCATGCTTGCATATCTTGCTGTTCCTGTCAAATTCTTGTTTTCTCTGCAAATTGTCAGCAGGTTACATTAGTCAAACTCATGGACATTGTTACCATGATCAACCAATAAAAGCCAAGTGCCTTTTTAACAATAAATATATTTGTAGCATTGATACCATCCCTCCTACACTAGGAGATGGTATCTTCTAATACACATTCAACAAGAAGGGTCAAATAAAGGACTAGGCCTACAATCTAACTCAAAGCCCCAAATCAAAACCAACAGACCCATACACGGAAAATGTAACAGTGGAGAGATCACAGAGTCATTTTTACCTCTCTTCCGCATGAGAATTAGTATATATGCTTTTCATGAAACATTATCATAGCTAAGAACTGACAATTAAAAAGGAAACAAAGAGACTGCAACTTTAACTCCGTACCTCTTAGCATGGAAGTATATCATCAAAAATATAAACAAGACAATTAAATAAGCAATCTTACATTTACATTATACCCTAGGATAATTGAAAATGAATATTATAATAAATTTTAGAAAACAATTTTTAAGAAAATTTTTAAATGAATGTCCAGAATGAAGGGAAGCCATGCCAAGTAACATCATGAACTTCCTAACACATAGTGTCAGAGTATCTTGAGCATTAATACAGACCCAGTAGAAGTTCTACAGAACATTAACAATTAATTCAATGATAACAAAGCATTGTCTAATCAAGAAAGGAGTAGGCATATCAGATTTGAACAATGAAACCATGTACTATACTTGCACACCAATGAAACCATATACTATAACTTGCATGCCACCAACAAAATTTATGCCACAAGACAATACTGCTCAAAATCAGTAATGAATTAAACGATAACAATTGAGATCTTCATAAAACACAGTTAAAATAAAATTTATACCACAGGACAACACCTGAGATCTTCATAAAACACGATTTAAATAAATCCACTATGAAACAAGACCAATATGAAATAAACAACAACGATATTTAATTATAAACAACTAACCTGTAAGGAATGTGCTGATGAGTTGAAGTGTCTCTGTACTTTTTAGCTAAACCAAAATCGATCGCGTAGACCTATGGCAACAAGGATACAGGACATTGGATGAATAAAGTAGAACATGAATGCTAAACCTTACAACAAATTAAAGAATTGACACCTGATTTGCACGTCTGCCTAAGCCCATGAGAAAATTATCTGGTTTGATATCCCGATGTAGAAAGGACTTGGAGTGGACAAACTCCACCCGATTGATCTAAAATAGGGCAAAGATATCAAAAAGCATTCATAAAAACGAACATGAGGTAGACATAGAGATGAGTGAACTCAATCAATTAAACGGTTACCATCTGATCTGCAAGCATAAGAACGGTCTTAAGAGACAATTTTCTGCTGCAGAAGTTAAATAAATCTTCAAGGCTAGGGCCCAACAAATCAATCACAAGAACATTATAATCTCCCTCAACACCAAACCACCTCACGTTTGGAATTCCAGCTGTCCAAATTGAGAAAAGTATGCAAACATGAATAATAAGGTGTGCAACTTGTAAACAAGAAAATGTTAAAGACTTAAGAGTAACGTTTATTACTTCCTCCTTGTAGTATTTTATATAGCTTTGATTCATACAGCAGTTGTGGATGTTTCGTCTTCACATTTTCCTGGAAATAGGAACTACCTCAGGACATGCAAATATTGCTTATTGTTGTAAAGACTATTTTATAGGAAACAACAATCAATTGCATTGATAAAGTCATTAAGTCCATCCAACCAAAAAAGAAAGTTGCAACTAATTTCAAGCTTAATTCCTGCCAACAGCTAACGAAGTACCAAGGGAATAACTAATCAGCCCATCCTATCATGGGAAAGTTATTATGCTAGGCTGTCGTGAAATTAAATACTGAAAAATAACAAGATAAATGACTACCTGATCCATGATAGGTGAAATGCATGAGTTTCTTGATCATACTTTTCTACCCATAAATTGATCACTTTCAACTTGGTGCAAGAATTCTAGCCTTTTTGTTCAACTTTGTATGACTTATCTTCCACGTGACCGAATGGAAGAGTTCTTTGTAATTCCTATGGCTAGATCCTCTTTTGAAATTTCATACTATCAATGGAATTCTCTAGGTACGTTTCTCGTTCCAAAAAAGAAAAAAAGAGGGGTATACTTGGGAGAACTATGGAATTTGAACCCACAGGGCCATAACCAAGTACTTGGGTAGTTGTGTTACATAACATCAACCTTTTGTATGAGAATACTCATTATTGATGATTAACATCACCTCATTAAGTCATTATGAAGATTCTAACAAAACCAACTCAACGTGGAGACTCATTCTACACAGATACCTAACCAAACGAACTTGCTTGAACTTTTCAGGTGCCTTATGACTCTACCAAAACCACGTCAAGTTTTGAACTTTCGACAAATCAAACTCTTCACACCTCCTTCAGGAAGCTCTACTTTCCAGATACTGTTACTTACGGTCTCGGTTAAAATTAAGGTATTGAATTATATCCTGTCTCAACTTTTAGTACCACCAAATCAAATATACTATTTAACACGTAAACTACTATAGTCAAACACACATACATGCCTATTTCGAGAAAAGAAAGAAGAAGAAGAAAATAACAGGACAGAATGATATGGTCCAAAAATATTGAGGACATATTGTTAAGCATATCATAAATTTTTAACGACAGCCGCAAAAAACAGACCAATTCTACAAAATTTACTCACAAGCTTAATTGCAACTTCTTCATTCGTCTGAATATTAGTACCTGAAATTAAAAACAAAAAACGAAAACGAAAAGCAAAATCAAATTTAAAAAAGCGACAAACGAAGACGCATAAACAGCATAACGACTCCAAGAGGGAAAAAAAACGAAGAGCAAACCGAGATAGATCTCTCCAAACGATCCGCTTCCAATTTTCCGACCGAGTTTAAATTTGTTACCAACTCGAGGCTCCATGATGCAAACTTCGCGCAGAAATAAACAAAAAGGGGAGGGGAAACCCTAGAATTATTGAGAAAAAACTCAAAGCCACAAAATCCCGGGGAAAAACACAGAAAAAACTCAAAGCCACAAAATCCCGGGGAAAAAACACAGATACACCGTCACGGCCTTAGATCGATAGCTAAGAGGCCGGACAGATCATCATCAAGAAGTAAAAATCGGTTGCCGATTGAATTGATGAAGGAGAGATGAAAGCGATGGTGGAATTGAGAAAGGGATCTGTTTTTCATCGTAGAAATTTAGGGTTGTTGATAGTTGTAGAAGAAGATGAAGAAGACGATGAAGGCGAATTGAAGAACATAGAAAACTCCATTGTTTCTGTTTCTCTCTCTAGCTTTGATCCAATCGAAGCGGAAATGGCAAATTGTTTACAGATGCAATCCTTTATTAAAGGGCTTTGTCTTTTCTTTTCTTTTTTTTTTTTTTTCTTTTTTATTTATAATTAAGTAATTAACTTATTTTTATTTTTGGTTTCGGATTCTTCGCAACTGAACGACGTCGTTGAATGCAAAAGTGAACCCTAAGCGCTTAATCCAAACGCTGAATTGTCTCTGCTCTGTCATCTAATGATGTTGACACACAAGGAATCTAATTAAATTTATATTCCATAGTTTTTAGAATTATTTTTTTTACTATTTTTTTTTTTCTCGTTGCATTTTCGAGATGTAACCTAGACTATACCAAATACTTAATCTAATTTTTAATTGATATTTAAAGTTCTTTTTTCACCATATATAGATAGAGAATTAAACATTTGATCTTTGAAGTTTTTTCTTGTAATATGTAGGATGAGATAATCGAATATTTGACTTCAAAGTTGATAGTAAAAACAACACATCAGTTCAGTTATGCTCATCGAGACAACTAACATATGTCGACTATATTTTAGTTATATGTATTTATTCTCTATTTTTTACATTCAAATGATTTCAATTAAATTCAAACATCTTGCTTTTTTTTAATTTTAAGGATCAAAATACAAATTAAATTCAATTTCATAAGTGAATAAGTGAGAGCAATTCTCTAGTATACGTTTGAGTGGAAATGACATTTATTACTTAATGAAATAATAAACCTTTTTGAAAAAAATGAAATAGTAAATGTTTGTACACTATATTTATTTCTAAATATTTTTAATATTCAAAACTCATTTTTTAAGGAAAAAAAAATCAACATTAGAATTTAGTAAATGGTATAACTTTTACTCTAAAACTTTTAATTTCATCCGACTGAATTTCAAATTTAAATAAATTTTTACAATCTTAACTTATATTCAATTTTTGTTGAGTTTACACATTAATTTTAATACAAAGTACAAATTTCTTTTTTTTTTTTTTTAGAATAGGTGATATTATTATACAACAATAAAGGAGATCCCACAGCCCAGGATCAAGGCATCAAAGCAACAATACACATGCAAAGACAAGGTAAGAAAACCAAAACAAAGCCAACAGGATAAGATCAGAACAAAACCAACACAAAAACGCAAACCCGTAAACCATCAAGAAGAAAGGTAGAGAAAAGAACCCAAAACCCCACAAACAAGTGGCTACAGCAAAACAGAGAACAACATGAAGTTCAAAAGGAAAAAACATCCGTACACACACTAGATAAGACCAAGAAGGTCAACCCGCCAGGAAGTAGAACAAGCACGGACTATAGAGACCATAAGGTGAACTAGAGCAGAAACCGACCTCGGTCGACCTCTATGCAGCTGCCGATTACACTCCTGTTAGATGTAGTATATGGACGCACACCAGAAAACACGGAACAACTTACTACTCATCCTCTTACCCGACCCCACTCGGCACAACCAACTCAACTCTACATCCCAACCAGCCACTCGATGCATCGAACCCAGCTGACGCAACGCACTAGATCAAACCTTTCTCCCAAACCCACACTAACAAAATAAATGATCCCGCGACTCAACACCTCCCCCACACAGAAGACACCCCCCTCTGACAATACACCCCAACTCCTCAACCAATCCCACGTACCCAACATGTCCCTCACTGCTAACCATGCACAAAAGAAGTGACGCGGGATACCACCCCTCGCCCACAAAATACCAGCCCAAGACACCCTAGGACGACGAGGACGTATACTCTCCCAAGCACTAGCGATAGAAAACTGATCATTAGTATCCGACACCCAAACCCAATAATCCTCTCCCCTCACCTTAGGCCCTACTGCTTGGATAAGACCCCAGATCTCTAGCAGCTCCCAAGATACTATAGGTCACCTCCAACTTCCCTCACCATCCATGAACTCCGACAACCGCACTTTCAAACTACTCCTTACATCATGAACCACCATAGACTCGTATGAATCCAAAATCGCACCCCCCGGCTACCAAGGATCCCACCAAACAAAACAAGACCGTCCATCGCCAATCATCAAACAAACCAGATGCTTGAATCTATCTCTACTTTGCAAGATAACCTTCAAGCACCAAGACCTCACAACCTCACTTTGAACAACCCACAATGACCGCCCGAGCAAAAGTACAAATTTCTTAAAACTGACTAATTTTGACACAATAAAAGTCTCTTCAAATTCAATAGTTTTTTTTTTCCTTATTAAGAAAAAGCAAGTAGGCATAAAATTAATCACGATTAATACACAAAATCAATAATTGAATTAATCGATTAAAACTTACGAAATCAAACTAAATTCCAGCTTTTCATGTCATTTTTCATTAAAGCTTCTTTATTTTCATTCTAGACATATGTTTGTTAAGGATATATATTTTTTTTTTTTTTTTTTTTAAGAATGATCCATTCTTAGAGTCCTTTATGATTGATGACTCATCCCTAAAAATATATATGAATTCCAATATTCTGCTTGTGTTGAGCACTATTGCATTTTATAACGTATCGCGTTAGGGATGATCAAGTCTATGTAGCTCTAATGCGATGGTCATCTCTATTGTGATAAAAAAATCACAACAAAAGGTGAGAAAAATGGGAAACCACAACATACTTATGCATTTTATAATGTATCGTGTTAGGAATGACCATGTATAGCCCTAATGCTCTGATCAACCTCTATGGCGATCTCTTTTTTCCTCAAACAAAATGCAACAAATTGTGAGAAAAATGGGAAAAGCACAACAAAAAGATATGATCGCAATAGGGATGACATCGAGTAAGGGCTGCGATAGACTTGGTCATCCCTAAAATGATACTTTATAAAATGCGGTAGTACACTATGACATAAGCAGAAAGTTAGAATTCATGCATTTGTGAGGGGTCACAATCATAAATGTGCTTGTGAGTGTGTTCGCACGAGATTTCAAGAGAAATTTATTTCATGGAACTTAAACTTTGTATTTGTATTAATTTTGTGAAAAGTGAGTATAATCTCTAATACATAGTATTTTGATGCTTTCAAAATAAATTATAATATTTAATCTAGTTGATCTTCTTGAACGATCGACCTTTAGGCTTGTTGATCTTCTTGAGTGATCGGCCTTTGGGCTTGTTGATCTTCTTATATGATTAGTGTTCGCACGAGGCTTCTGGAGAAACTTGTTTCATGGAGTTAAATTTGAGTTGATGTTGAGGTTGAGGTTGATTTGATGCGATGTGGTTCGATCTCTAGTACTTGATCCTTTGATTCTCTCGATTGGGTATATGTGCTTAACTTGAAGAAGAAAAGCACCGAATGTTCTTGAAATAGAAGTGTTTGTGTCTTTAAGGGTTTTTTGTCTTCTAGGAGTGCAACTTTGGGAGTCTTTTGCTTGTATCTTTAAAGACTCAAGGAGTCTTCTGATTGTAGAGAATTCCCTAGAGTATAGAATTGCTGACCCCCACAAATGAGAAAGACTCTATTTATAGAGTTTTCAGGTGGGCTTCATGAGTTTAGGCTTGGTTGGTCCATGGGGCTGACCCATTGGGTCCAACTAATTAGATTTGGGTCTTATTTGACATTTGGGTCAAATTAAGCTTATTTTTGGGCTCAATTGGACTTTTAACCCAAATAATAATATCAACTTGGGTCAAATTAATCCAACGGTCATGATAAAACCATGTGGCGTCATCAAATTTGTGTTCAACTCCAGTCTGGGACACATGTCACCTCCTAGTTGGTCCCAAATTTGATGATTTAGAATTTCATCATTAATCTAATGAATGATGTGTCAGTTTGTGATTGGTCCAAAATTTCTCGTTTAACAAAGTGATTCATTTGTAAAAATAAAAAAAAATTAAAAAAAAAAAGAAGAAGAAAGAAAGAAAGAAAAAAAAGGGAAAAAAAAAACTCCTTTATTTTATTATATGCACAAAAAATTATTTTCATGGCCCATTTTTTAGATGAATGTCTATCATTAGATAAAAAAAAAGTGCAACACTTACTTAAAATGTTTAAAATTCTTAACTTTGAATTTTGGTTAGCCTATTTAAATCATGAATTCGTGAGTAGGAGATTATTAATTTATATAAAATAAATATTGAATTATGATGGTAAACATTTATTTATAGTTTAAATACTATTTTGGTTCTTGAATTTTGAATATGGTTCTATTTTGTCTTTACTTTTTTTTTTTAAAAAAAAATGATTGTTTTTCGTTAAAAAAGTGTTTGTTCTGGTCTCTACTATTAAAATTTTGTTAACTCTTGGATGAAATTGTGTCCGACATGTATTGACAAAATGAATTTGGAGTAAATGCCAACAACCAATATGTCAAAATACTGAACGAACAAAATCTTGAACGTAAAATGACTTTTGAGTTCTCTTATAGAAAATCGCTTTGCTATCTAATTCAAAATTAAAACCCTATATTTTTAGTGTGACTAACTTATTTGGTAGTCTAGTTATTTAAAAATACAAGTCATTTATTTGGGAGTTAACAAAATCTTAATAACATGGACCAAAGTAAGCATTTTCTAAAAGTTCGAAAATAGAAATAGATATTCTTAAAATTTTAGATACCAAAATAGAATAAGATTCAAAATTAAGGACCAAAATAGAATTTAAACATTTATTTATTTGAAAAATTTTATGAAAATAAACTTGGAATATTTTGTACTATACATACCACTATGTGATACATTTTCAATATCATCAAAAAAAAAAAAAAAGAAAGAAAGAAAAAAAGAAAAAAAAAGAAAGAAAAGATACATTCAATCTAATGTATGGACATGAAAATGATTGGCCTAAAATAGCGGGCCACAGTATTTTGATAAGACTAAGTTTAGATACAAGTCCTTTGGGAAAAAAATAAATATTAACAATAAATAAAGTTAGAAAGGAAGTATTGAAATTTCTTTTAGAGACCCATTGTAGATAAGAACAATAATGGAGAATTGTTTCTCACAACTTTTATTTTGGTTGGAGAATGAAGAATATTCTATCCATTTCACTTTCCCATCTTGTTGGCACGTGTTAATTCCACCAATAAATTTCCATCGATACCACTCCTTAAAAAAATAGTTTATCGTTAACATGTTTCTAAGTCGATTCGAATATAGCTCAGCGATTAAGAGATCAATTTTTATCTCGAATAGTTTTTTAGAAAATAAAAAGAAACGGTATAAATTATTCTTAAAATAGGTGATAGTTGTAATTATACTATCAAACTTTTAAGCATAAAAATTGAATCTTCAAAATTTATAAAGCGTTAAAATTGAATCCTCAAATGTACATGATTATTATAGAAATTGTAACTATTGTATAAGTTTGATAAGGGTGGTTGATCGTAACGATTCGACATTTTTTAGTACTCTGATAAGGGTCGTTACTCATAATTATACATTTACATTCAAAATATTTTGACCATTGAAGAAAATAAATTTCATTAAAATAATAAACATAATTTTCCAAAATAAATAACAAATAAGTAAAACCTTTGTTTGGGGCCCTAAAATAATGGAAAAAAAAATAACTTAAACAAATAAAATTTTGACCAACATTGAGTTTCAAATCAAAACTTTTAAATAGCTTGAAAACGTAAACTGAGCGGAAGTGATTTACATGTCCCATATGGCACGATCACAGGTCCCTCTCGTCAACCGACATCTGTTCCTATCATTACCTGAAAAACATAAATTAAGAAAGGTTGAATATAAAATACTCAGTAAGTGATCCCATTACCGGAATCAGGCTATGCATCCACGAATAAAGAAAAAATAGCCCGTGGTTCATACAGCTACATCGGTTTTTTTATGATGAATGAAAATAAAAAGACGTACTATCTTGCCTTGAAACACATGTTTATCGGCATGAACGTGAACCCGTCGACTCACGCATGTCTAGCGGCCCTAGGCACGCCGTCAAACATGAAACATGAAAAAAAGTAACATGAACGTAAACCTATCGACTCACACATGTCTAGCGGCCCGTAGGCACACCGTCAAAATTCAATATTTTCAAGATAATCCGTTCGAATATCTAATCAATTAAATTCAATTTAATCAATAAAAGTTTTTTAATTATTTCAATTTAACCCCAATTTTTCAAATGAAAGTGAAATTTAAACTTAACAATTTTAGATAATTAACTTAAATTTTTCTGAAATTCATAATATTACATCGTCGTTATCATCTGAGGTTGCTTGGGATGCTATTGTTTGCAAGGATGGTATTGGCTGAGTGCTTCAGGATCATAGGGGCACTCTCATGGCAGTTGGTGGGAGGTTTGTGCAGGGAGCTATTAATGTATTGTTTGTAAAGGGCCTTGCAATTGAGGAGGAGTTTCGGGCTGCTGTTTCCTTGCACCAGTTGCCATTGGTGGTGGAGTCGAACGATTTATTAGCGGTACGGTTGTTGAATGGAGAGGACGAAGTATTAAATCTTATGAAATAGGTGGCGAAAAATATTTTTGTGTTAGGGGCTCAATGGAAGGTTCAGTTTAGACATTTGAAAATCTCAAAATACGATTGCGAATGATCTAGCTCGTCGGGCTATGAATGAGTCTCAATCTCACGTTTGGAAGGATGATTTTTTTAGTTGGCTATGTCTTAATTTTGTGGTGAATAGTATAGCCTCTTCATCAATGTAATTGTGTTGATGTCTGTGCTTTTAAAAAATTAATGTTGGGCTTAAAGCACAAATACCCATGCTCAAATAAGAATGCAAAGCAGTTCAAAATATATTCTGTGATAGAAAACAAACCACACAGCCTTCTTTTCCTTCACGCACGTTGATAACATTCACAATTAAGATCACTCACAATGAATGACTATTCTGCTTTTGTACATGCAAATCACAGAGCTCTCAAATTTCTCTCGTTCTCTCAAGGTTTCGAAGAAAAAGCTGAAGCTGATGCACGTTTTTGCTAAAGAAGATTAAGATTAAAAAAAATGGATTTGTCAGAGAAGAAAAGGAAGAGGGAGGGAAAATTAGCTAGAACACACGAATCAAAATGGTTCTGCCAAGTTAGCCTAATCTACTGTGCAAAATGGGTTAAAATTCTTATTGCTTTTCAATTTTTGTAGAGATTTTACACAATGAACTCTCTGTCTTTCAATCTCACTACTAATATCTTTTTTATGCAGGAAATTACAAAGTAACTTGAAGCTGGAAGTGAGTTTGGAGGTTACAATTCAATCAGGTATTTTCTTTCAACTTTCTGTACAATCTCCACCTTTGTAAGTAACAAGCGAACTCCCAATTTGATCTGACTTTCTAACAATTTTCAGATAGAAAATAGCTCAAACCCTAGGAGCTTAAGACAGCAACTTGAAGGATCCAATTAAGGGTCCATGAGCGGAAGCGGATCGTTTCGATTCCCAAAATTTTACATAACATAATTTTACAGAGAAACAACAAACATTATGCATTTAATTAAATAACTACAGCATGCTGGGAAAAAGAAACAGAAGAGAATAGGTTTGGGTTCAAAACCCTTACCTTTGAAGAATCCAATCTTCACGTTAAATCATCTTCAAAAGGGCACCACCACAATGACTATCATGGTATTCTTAGGGATGAGAACCTAGCAGAAGTGGACTCTGACTATTTTGGTTGAGAGGGAAAAGATTTTCTTAGTAGAGAGGAGGAGGGAGGATTGGGTTTTTCACATAATGTTTCTATGTGGAGAGAAACTATATATCCAGTTTTCACAAAACTGCACAGAATGAGGGTTCACCTCCCACTCTCACGTTTGAGAAAGCAAAAGGTGGCGAGGGAGTTGTAACTCCCTCCCATAATTAGTTTTTTTCTAAAAATAAATAAATTAAAAAAATATATTTATTTAATAAAATATATATATATATATATATTAAATTATATGTTATATCAAATATAAGTTATAACTTATAATTTCTATATTGTATCAAATACAATATAACCTATAGTTTTCTTTCTCTCACCAATGACATTTAATATAAATCACATTTACATTAAATTTAACAATATCTATCTAATTTATATAATTAATATTTGAATCATATTCAAATATTTATTTCCTCTCATTAATATTATAATGTATTAAATACATTATAGTAATTATATCATATGTAATTAGAATTAATTATATCACATATAATTAATTAATTCCCTCAATTAATTTGAACAATTCAAATTAATCCAAAAATTGATTCTCATTAATTCCCATTGAACTATCGAGGAGACCTTATGAACTTATAATTTGAAGCTCCAACGATACGTGAATAATTAATTAAACTTTAATTAAATTATTCACCATCTGTTAACTGTCAGGCACTCCATTAAAGACTAGCAGCTACTTTCTTCACACTTGAGATATATTTCTATGTCCATTGGATATAACCAATCAAGAGTACAATGACCCTTCACAAATTACTCATAAGTACAACTGGGCCAAAATTATCGTTTTTACCCCTACAATTACATCTAACTCCTTAAGTACTACTGATTCTTCTAATGAACAATAAATCATAGTCCAACTATGACCAAACCCCTCTCAAGCCAAGAGAGGGTGTGACATACATTGTTCATGCCCCAGTATCAGTTCTTAAGGGAGCAATTTACCTACTTATCTCAACATTGAGGAAGGAGTGAATTCCTTCTTGTGTAGTTGTGTTTTCAGCTCCCCAATCAGAGAAATCCCCAAAATGGTAGGCTTGTTGAGTTGGTGATATGGTCATTCTCACCCATACAAATCAAAGAATCACCCTCGTGGTTAGGAGTTCACAACTCACCCAAGATTCAAGTTATGTTACCTATGGTCATCCTAGTGAAATGTAAGTCTCTATTATGAACGACTTTATATAATGAGACTAAACATTTCGTGGTCTGATCTTATACAAACTCCATTGTATAGAATATTCCCGCTCACATGTCTCCACGTGAACGATCAGGATCAGATCATTTATAGCACTTTACAATAATTGTAACATCTACAAAGCGAGTCATACTCGTAGTGTCACTAAGATAAGGTATCCAACCTTATCCATCTACTACAAATCATTTAGGTTATCACTTAAACATGATCCACCCGTATGTCTCTACATATATGTTTAAGCTACAAGATAACCTTGGATGTTAGTTTATTGATTTATGGTTAATGCAACTAATTTTGAAATAAAATATCACATATTTTATTAAATAAATAAAATGTTTGTACAATACAAGTACGAACTATAGGACCCTACAAGATTTAGGGCATCAACCTCAACAAGCTTTATTTGAGGCACTGTTTTGTCAACATATTAGTAGCATTATTTGAGGTATGAATTTTAATTACCTTCTCCTTTTTCAATTTCTTCACGAATGAAATGAAATTTTATATTAATGTGTGCTTGTCCTGCTGTGAAACTGTTGATTTTTAGACAAGTATATCGTGCTTTGATTATCACAGTAGTTGATAACGGATAGAAATGCATGTTATTACAGTGCTAAGTTATTAAACAATGCAGGTTTGCATTGATAAAAATATACAAGATTGCGTCCAAAAGCATTAAGTTCACAATATTGCGGTCGCATGCGTCAATCACATTAAAATAATTAACTTATGTATTTTTGTGCAGAATATGCGTTGATGCAGGGCGGAAAATGCGATCACAAGAAATCAATGGCCGAGCGCATCAAGAAATTGCGTTAACGCAAGGCTAAATGAGCGCATCAAAAGATTGCGTTAACACAAGGCCGCATCAAAATATTATGTCACCACAAGGCTATGCGGTGATTGTGTCCGCAAATATCTGCTCAAGAAAGTTGCCGCATAGAACCGACGCAACTTGGTGGGCGCATCTGGGTGAAAAGCATAATAAATCACGATGGGACAAAAAGCTAATACGGTCGATTCCGAATTAAGTTGATAAGCCGCTAACGAACTACTGTAGCAAGTACACTCAACTTTTCGGTGACAAATATTCGGCGCATCAGATAGAGAATTAATATCATCTCATCAATGCAATCATAAGAGAGAAAAAGCCTCTCACCCAGAAGCTCTTTAAATACCGAAGGCAACCTTCAGTGAAGGAGTTCGGACAGTTAGATAATTTCCCCTTAGAGAGAAGTAGTTTTGCTTTTAAGGCGGAGCAAGAGAAGGGAAGAGATGCCGGAAGATCGCTCTGGTAAGCTTGAAAGAGAATCTAGAGGCGTGGAAAAACGGAGAGAGGGCCGACTCTCGCGAAAGCGAGACTATCTTTGGAACAGAGTAGAGAAGAACAGTGTAAAAAGCCTTGAGAAGCAAGAGATTACTACCAGGCTCTTCATTCTCATTCCGCATTGTTATTGTGTATTTCAAATCTATATCTATAAAATGGAGCTTGATTATATACATCTGTTCACTCTCTTAAAAGCACGTATAAGTAGCTAAATCCATTGAATGGGTTGAGAAGAACTAAGCTAACATGACCTAGGATCTTCATTGCATGCGATTATCTTGACTTATGTTGCACTCAACACTCATTTAGAGCTACTCGAGAGAGAGTTTAAAGAAAGAACCTAAGACTTGAGAGAGCTAGGTTAGAATCTAGACTCGAGAGAGCAAGATTAGATCTGCATAAGCAAGAGATAGGGACTTAGAGATAAGTTCTGTTTGTCACATGCATCGCATGCACCCTAGAGATAGGTTATGATATTATGTGGTCGCCTTGTTTGTGTGTGTGTCCTTTGTCACCGCATAGACAAGAATAGAGGTTTATGTGTAGGCCCTATAGACTTATCGCATATATCGCATACGTTCTAAAACTAGAAGCCGTAGCATTTGCATTGAGAGATGATTTACTATTGTATGTGTGTTGCATGATCGCATAATATGAATGCAACCTTAGAAAGTGTTAACTGAACCCCTTCTCAACCCATTCCCCGCATATTCATCGCATCTTCCGTACTATTAACTCTTTTCTTAACTCCGCCGCATACATTTATTTTATTACCGCAAATAATAACCCAAAAAAACTCTTGATTCATTGGTTACCGCAAAGTCTTCTTAAAAATTATCACCGCATATCGTTTTCCCAAGTCCCTAAGTTTGACCCTGGACTTTCCAGGAAACTCAGCAGAATTTATACTTGGATTATGCTGAGAAAACTTGTTGCTCAACGCATTTTCATCACTGCAATTCATTTCATAAAATCACCGCATAAAACAACGCATAAATAGCTTGATTAATTCCAAAATAATTTAGTAAACTCTTAAACCAAAACCCTTATTTTACTGCTTCTAATAGTGTAATGACCTTTGCTTCTATTGTGGATAAGGCCACAATAGGTTGCTGACTTGCTTTTTAGCTTATTAGGTTATTTCCCTAAAGAAAAATGTAACCTGATAATGATAGTCTCTTGTCTAAGTCCCCTATGTAGTCAACATCCACATAGCCATAGATTTCATCATTTGATGGGTCATTTTATTTGTAAAGTATTCGGACATCCACTTGATTGCTTCCTAGTGACCGTTTCCTAGATTAGACATGTATCTGTTGACCAAACTTGTAGAATAAAATAGGCCAGGTCTTGTTGAAGACATTAGGTACATTAGGGATCCCACAACTTTTGAATAAGGAATTATTTTCATGGAGTTTATATGTTCTTCATTAGTAGGTTTAGGGTTGCTAACTGCTGATAGTTTAAAATGGTATGCCAAAGGTGTCTTAACTGGTTTTGCACTACTCATTTTAAACCTCTAAAGTATCTTGCAACAATAGTCAGATTGGTTTAGGGGTTTGATTTGCTTCCATCTCTAGTAATTTCTGAAGGAACTCTTATACAAGAGTACCTCTGAGCGGAAACGAGATCGTTCCAAACTCATTGTGACGAAATTAATACATTCACAATCAAACAGAATAGATATGTATTTTACAACTAATTACATGCATGCTTTGAAATTTAAACCACAAGAGAGCAAGAAACGTACATGTTGAAGAACTCTTCTTCACCAAAATCTCACTCTCTTCCAACGGACTGCTCCTCTCGCTCTCGCTGAAACGTCCAAGTAATCGTCCACCAAAACCCAGTCGTCTACCCACGAACGGCCTCCACACAAACAAAACAACGGGGAGGACACCACCACTTAGAACCCTCGGTATTCTCGGTGTGAGAATCCAGGAGGTGTGGGCTCTGTTGGATTTGGTAGAGGGAAGGAGGAAGAGAAGATCGTATACCACGACCAAGCAAATGGGAGAAGGCTGATGTCTATTGTATAGACGATGCTTGATCGTTTAGGAAGAGGTACACGATCTTTTAGTAAATAGGCCGTGATCGTATAGACGATTGTTTAGTAAACGATCAGACGCGCGATCGTTTAGGAAAAAACTAGACGATCGTTTAGTAAATCCTATGTGATCATTTAGTAAGCTGCGCGCTTGTATACAATCGTGTAGAAACGTTGAGCTATCGTGTAGTCTCTCGATTCGCTATGCGATAGGTTGTATACATAATACGTGAGCGAATGACCGATCTCTTGCAAAATGAAAACGATTTTCATTTTATTCTTCAGTTATAAAAACTGAATGAAACCTCCCACTATCAAACGGTCATGGAGAAAATGCCGACACAATTATCCTATAATTGTCCAATTAAAAATAATAAATATAATAATATTATATTCATTAACCTATGGTTTAATATCACGTCATATGCAATACATTAACCATAATCTTTTCTCCTCCACTAGATATAAATCATATTTATATCATTTTCCTCCAAATAATGTATCTCATACATAATGTCAATCATATCATATATAATTAACGAGTTCAATCATATCATATATAATCGAACTCCCTCTTGTCAATTTGAACAGTTCAAACTGGCCCAAAAATCGATTCTCAACTTGAATCCATTGAGCTACCAAGGGGACCTTATAGACCTATGGCTCGAAGCTCCAACGGTACGTGAATAGCTGACTAAACTTTTTAGCCACGAGATACACCATCCGTTAACTGCCAGACATTCCACTAAAGACCGACAGTTACACTCTTCTCACCACAGATATATTTCTGTATCCATCGGATATAACCAATCAATAGTACGATAACCCTTTACAGATGCGCATAAGTACAATTGGGCCAATTTACCATTTTGCCTCTGTAGTTACATCTAACTCCTTAAGTACCATTGATCCCTCTAATGAACAATACAACATAGTCCTACTATGTGTGGACACCTCTCGGGCTATGAGAAGGTGTGGCGTCACATCGTTCAAGCCTTGGGATCAACCCTTAAGGGAGCAATCTATCTACTTACTCTAATTTGGGGAAGAAGTGAATTCCATCTTGTGTAATTGAGTTCCCAGCTTCCAAATCAGGCGAATCCCCAAAGTGGTAGGTTTGAGTAGGCGATCTGGCCACTTGCACCCATGCAAATCAAAGGACCGCCCTCAAAGGCAGGAGTTTCCAACTCACTCAGGATTGAAGTCATGTTATTTATGGTCATCCTAGTGAAGTGAAGTCTCTGTCATAAACGACGTTATATAACGAGACATTAACACTTCGTGGTCCGGTCTTATACAAACTCCTTTGTATAGAATACCCCTACTCGCATGTCTCCACATGAATGATCAGGATCAGCCCATCTGTAGCAAGTTACAACATTTGTAATTATTCTACAAAGCGAGCCACATATGTAGCATTACTAGGATAAGATTTCCCTCATATATCCATATACTACAGATCATTTTGGTTATCACTTAAGACATGATCCACTTGTATGTCTCTACATACATGCTTAAGTTACAAATGACAACTAGTGATTTTAGTTTATTGGTTTGTGGTAAAGCAAATAAAAAATCCAATGTTTATAGACAATAAGTGAAGAAAATATCATATATTATACATCACAAGCATTTGTTCAAAACTGTGTTTACAAACTACAGGACACGAGAGTTTATGGCATCATCCCCAACAATTTCAACACCTAAGATCCTTCTTAATTCCCCCAAATCTTTCATGTTAAACTCTTTCTTTAGAAGATCTTTGACTTGTTTAAATATTTTCTAAAAGCTTCCTGTTAGCAACGTGTCATCTACATAGAGAAGTAGATACGTTGCACCTTCAAAATTCTTAGTGTTAATGTAAACACACCAATCATAGGAGCTTTTCTTAAATCTAACTTTGATACTACCTCATCAAATCTATCATACCAGTATCTAGGTGACTGCTTGAGACCATAAATTGACTTATTTAATTGGTAAACTAGGTCTTCTTCTCCCTTATTCTCATAACTCTGAGGTTGCTTCATGTAGATGGTTTCATTCAAATAACCATGTAAGAAGGAAGTCTTAACATCCAATTGGTCTAACTCCAAGTTCTTTTGAACAACTAATGAGAGGAGTAGCCTAATTGATGTTTGTTTTACAATTGGTGAGAACACTTCATTGTAGTTTATGCCTTCTTTCTGTGTGAACCTTTTCGCTACGAGTCTTGCCTTGAATCTAGACTTTTGGACCCTTGATATCTCTTTCTTGAATTTGTAGATCCATTTACATGACATAAGTTTGTATCCTTTAGATAAGGATACTAGCTTTCATGTATCATTTAGATTGAGAGACCTCATCTCATCATTCATGGCATCAATCTATTGTCTAGCATCAGGACTATTAGTAGCTTCTTCAAAACTTATAGGTTCATTGTTGTTTAGTGAAATGGCAGAACTTAAAGCAACACTAGCAAAGTCATATTCATATCTTGCAGGGGCACAATGGTTCTTCTGGTTCTGTCTCTTGCTAATGAATAGTTTTGTAGGTCTTCTTGTTCATTAGTCACTTCTTCCTCAACTTCAAGAGCCACTTCATCTTCAATTTATAAATTTTGTTGAGAGGTAGAAGTTCCAGGGTCATTTAAAAGCTCCACCGCAAACCTTGTACTATTGGTTTTAGGCATAGGAATAGTATTCAGTCAACATAAATATCTCATTTTCTCAAAACGCAACATCCCTATAGTTAATACACCTCTTCTCAATAGGATGCCACAACCTATAGCCTTTGACTCCTAGTGTGAAGCCCCAAAAAACATACATTTTATAGCCCTAGGTTTCAACTTACCTTGGCTTTGATGTACAAACCCTACACTCCCAAATATCTTCAAGTGATCCAATTTGGGAGGGGTCGTGTCTTATGGAGTTGACGTTCAACATGCGAAAGCAATTACGGTCTTAAACGCTTTAACTAATTAACTTTAGATTAAAAGCATGCATGTTCAATAAAATAGAAATCGGGTTTTTGAAAATATAACCTTTGTAGAATCCACAAAATGCTCCAATCTTCAGCTTGATTCTTCTTTCCAATGGCTTGCAAACCACCACAAGAGTCTTCCTTATTATCCTCTGACCTTAGAATCCAGAATGAGAGTGAATTTAGAGATTTTTAGGAGAAAAATAGTTTTGGAGTCAATAACATGAGAGATAACATTTCTTTTCAAATTTCATATTGCAGGACTTTTTTTCAGCTGTGATTTTAACCTCTTTTGAAGATGATAAACATGCAATTAGATTGCCCTTCATTTTAACACCAAAACATGCACTATAGAAGTGGTATTGAAGGTGGAAGAAGTGGGAAAAACCCACTTTCTAAACTAAAAATTATTTTAATTGAATTTTTACCAAAATTCAATTTAATTTGAATTTCCTAAATTCAAGTATCAAAATGTTTTTTTTTAAAATTTCAAATAGTATTAATTCAAAAATTAATATTAAATTAAATTCATTAATTTTAATAATTTTTTAAATATAATTAATTTTAAATAATTAATTAAACTAATTTAATATCAAATATTAAATTAATAAAACACCAATTCCAAACATGAATACTTATTCATGTAATTAATATTTAAATTGTATTTAAATATTTACTTCTCCAATGCGTTTAATTTGATAATTAAACATTTTATTATATCGTATATAATTAATAATTCACTTAACACAAATTTGAACGTTTCAGTTTCTCTCATCACATTATTCTAAGGTTTAGTCTGTTTATGAGCCAGTAGGGGGACCTCATGGATCTACAGATCATGGGCTCCAATGATTAGAGATTAATCGATTAAACTCTTTAACCCAATTAACTAACATTCGTCAACTGTCGGGTCACTCACTAAAGCCTAGTAGGTGTACTCTCCTCACTGTAGGTATATTTCTGTCCACTAGATATAACCATAATCAGTAAGTCAACCTTTCACAGGTTGTTAGTAATAATGGCTGGGTCAAAATCTATTTTACCCTTGAGATTACATCTTGTTTCTTAAGTCCCACTGATTCTAATGAACAATTAGTTTGTGATCTAATCACCAAACTGAGTCCCTGTCAGGCTATTGAGAGGGTGGGGCACTTGTTCAAGATCTGGAGTCAGCACTTAAAGGAACAACCTCTCTACTATCCCTAAAAACAGGTAGGAGTGAATTCAATCTTGCACCTTATGTCCCCAGTTATCTACCCGGTCTTACCCCTAAAATGGGGGGCTTATTAAGCCAGCGGTGATGAGTCAACCCTCACCCATGCAAATCTAAGAATAATCCTGAATAAACAGGAATTCATAGTTAGCTCAAGATTAAAATCAAGCTACCTAGGTCATCGCTTTGAAATAGTCAGTCTTAAACAGTAAACAACATTATAAGTAAGAGTGACTTATTTCTTGGTCCAATCTTATACAAACTTTTTGCACAGGACACCTCCACGTGCATTTCTCTATATGAACGATTCAGGATCACATCGTTTGTAGCACTTTACAACAACTGAACAACTACAAAGTGGGCTACATCCAATAGTGCCACCAGGATAAGGTACCCAGCGTTATCTATATACTATAGACCGTTTTGGCTATCTACTTAAACTTGATTCACTTTTATGTCTCCACATAAAGTTTAAGTACTCATGTAATAACCATGGATCTTAGTTTTTTAGATTTAGATTCTTCTAAAACGAAATAAACAATTCATACATTCAATAACAACTTTATTGAATAAACCTCAATAACATATATATTGATAACATAATAAGTTTATTGTTTACAAATCACGAGTTTTAGGACATAAAACCCAATGCCTTCCACTTCTCCTCACGTGTTTTTAGCTCAATAGAATGGTGTGGACATCTATTTAGGGAGTAGATAGTATAAGAGACCGTTATTGCCCAATATTTTTTAGGTGAGAGAGCATTAGAAAGTTGATACCTAACCCTTTCAAGCACTGTTCTGTTAAGCCTTTCAGCTACCCCATTTTGTTAGGTGTATACCTCATTATTTTATCTCTCACAATTTCATTTTCCCTGCAAAACATGTTGAAGTCTTCTCCACAGAACTTTAAACCATTATCAGTTCTCAAATTTTTAATTTGTTTAGAGGTTTGTTTTTCAATTAAGGTTTTCCACTCTTTAAATTTTCCAAAAATCTCATATTTTATTTTTAAGAAATACACCCAAATTTTCCTCGAAAAATCATCAATAAAAGATAGGAAGTACCTTACACCACTTAAGGAGGGAGAGTGAGCTGGACCACAAATGTCAGAATGCACATACTCTAGAATTTCCTTAGTAGTGTGCTACTCCCATTGGAAAATTTTGCCTTATAGTCTTTCCAAGTATGTAATGCTCACAAAAATGCATGTTATCTCCAACTCCTTTAGGTAGTATGCCCTGTTTTGATAGGACTTGTAGCCTCTTCACCCTAATATGTGATAATCTTTTGTGCTATAGCTCATCTTTAGTAGGATCTCCATATGAAGCAATTAAGGCTGAATGGGTCATCAGTACATCTCTAGGGACATACAAGCCATTGATCTTAGTAGCCACAAGAACCACATTTGAGTCTTTAATTATCTCAAAGGTTCCTCCAACTCCCCTATACTCATATCCTATGGAGTCAAACATCCCCATAAATAGGAAAATTTTCTTCAAAGTAGGAACATGTCTCATATTCCTAATAAGTCTTATCTAACCATCTTTCATCTTTAAAGAAACAGAACCAATTCCAACAACTTTACATATATATAATTTTTGGTTAAAATGTTTTCTTAGTTAAAATAGTTTTTATGAATTATTTTATTATTACTTGTATAGTTGTAGTCATCCACATTTATATTTTTGTCAGTATTTTTATCCACAGATTCTAATTAAGAAATTGATATTTACAATTGGGAGTGAAATTATATATTTAGTCAATGAACTGTCAATTTAATTTAGGTAAAAAAAAAAGGCTCCTCAACTTTAAAAATTATTTATTAGTTCTCTAAGGGCCTGTTTGGTTTGCAATTTAGATTCTGTTTTATGTTTTAGATTTACTGAATTCAATGAATATATGTTTGATAGGAAACCCGAATTCTGTTTATGAAAACTGTTTCCAGATTTTGTGATCCAAACAGTGTAAATTCAGTATTTTTATGTTTTTCATTGTATCCAAAATTTGAATTTTAAAATTTAAAATGCATAATTATATTAAATAATATTAAAAATATTTAGAAATATAGTATATGTCATGTTATAAACTCAATTCAATTAAAAAAATTAAAAGATTTATTATGTAATATATTATAAATAAGTTACATTCCAAATTTGGTCCCTATGGTTAGGATATAGTTAAAAGTTAGTTCATATGCTTTTAAAATTTAGGTTTTAGTTCCTATGGTTTGATAGAACTTCATTTATAGTATCTATTGTTTGTTAAATCCTTTTAAATAATCTCTACAATAGGGCCTATTTATGAAATTTTTATCAAACTATAGGGGACAAATTAATATTAATCATAAGATCTAAAGTTTAACTTATTCCATTATAGGGACAAAAATTTCAATTTATCCTATAAATTATATATTATTACAGAATAATAATTTTACAATAATTTAAACATCAAACATGTTCATAAATAAATTAATAATAGTTTATTATCAACTAATATTTAGTGGATAACTACAACTAGTTTGCAATTATTTAAATTAGAATTCAATTTCTGAATCCTGCTATCAAACACATACCTGAAAACATGAAATACAACTCTATTTTCATTTAATCTCTTGTTTTCAAATTTATGTTTTCAGATTCTCTATCAAACAAGTCCTAAACTTCTTCAATATTTTGAATCTAAAAGGTCCCTAAATATAGAAATTGTCTAAAATTCTATTACATATTCAAAAATTTCAAATATTATATGATAGATTTATAAAATTGAGTTTTATATTTGATAGGATCCTAAACTTTAAAATTTTTGCAAGGTTTGTTAATTTTAAAAGACATTGAATTGGTCAATGACTTATTAGACATAAAATGAAATTTCAAGACCTACTGAACACGAAATTGAAAGTTTAAGGACCTATTAGACAATGCTTAGAGTTAAGGGATCTAATAAACACAAACCATTTAAATAAGTTGAGAACTTAAATGGTTTTAGACTATTTGTTAGTGATTTATCACACATTCATTGATTCTATCTTTGATTCATTTATGAAAATTTAATATTTAAATTGATACCATTATTAATTTAAATTTTAATAGTGTAAATTCAACTTTTTAATACCATAAATATTGGATAGAGGGTTAAGCTTTCAACAAAAAAAAAAAAATGATAGATATTTTGATTAGTGAACTATGCATACGTAGGGCATATTTATATATGTTAATACAATAATGATATGAGAATTTGAATATCTAAGCGGGTCAATTATCGATTCTGAAAATTCAATTCATAGTAATAAGTCCAATATTTTAGGAAAGGAATTGTATGATGTGCGATGGTGATGGACGTGTCCAAATAAGACAGTTCAAATTAATAAGCATTAGATTTTATTTCCCTATAAAAAAAAGGGAAAAAACAATTATGAATGAAATACCTCCTTCCAATCAAGCATATAAATTATAATATGAAATATTAGGTTTCCCTTGAAAGCTCTGTGCCATTAATTTTTTTCTTTTTCAATATTGGAAAATCTAATTGATTTGGCAATAACTAGCAAGTTATATATATATATATATATATGCTTTTCTAAAGAATTTTGTATTTATATATTTCAGTGAATAATTAAAAATGACCATTTTTCATACCACTCTTACAACATTTACCATAAGAATGATTTTTAGGTTTTAGAGTGTTTGGCTCATGAGTTGAATTGGTATAATATACCAACTCAATATTTGACCCACCAATTTTAAATGTTAGTAGAGTTGAGTTGGTAAATTTTACTAACCCACCCAAACTCACCCCACCTCAGCACAACTCTCCATTCTTCCAATGTTTTCAATGGCTCTTGTCATCGACCACTGTTGACGACTATTACTGACATACTTTAGGAATCAACTTCAGACTCCAACAACCACCTCTGATGATAATTCCGACGATCGACTCCGAAGACCAATATTGGACTTCGACAGCCACCTCTGATGACAACTCTGGTGATCCAACTCCGACGAAAATTTTGGGCTCCTGCAACCATCTTCGACAACAAACTTCGACGAAAATCACCTTCAATGACCACCTTTGAGCGGGCAACTTCGACAACCAACTTCGGCAATCAGTTCCAATACCACCTTCATGCGACTAACTTCGATCTCCGACTACAAACTCTGGAGAAAATCTTCTTTGATAATCAACTTCGACAACCATCTTCGCACGACCAACTCTAACGACCAACTTCAGGCTCTGAAAACTATCTTCGACGACAAACTCCAGCTACTTACTCCAATACCACCTTCATGCGATCAACTTTAGGCTTCAACAACCAAACTCCAACTACAACTCTAGTGAAAATCATTTTTGATAATCAATTTCAAACTATTATAAAACTGATGACTGTTAAAGTATGCTGTAGGGTTGTTGATTATATAAAAAATATTATTTTGTATACATTAAGTGCTATATTTATATGTAGAAAATTGTAAAATATATTTTATTTTATTGAATTCACATATTAAATAAGTGTTAATAATATTTGGAAACGTATGTATATAGTTCAATAGTATGTAACATGTAACAAAAATAAAACCATAAAATTGAGATTTTTTTCCTAGAACATTTTCTAGCAAGAAATAGTGAAAAACTGAGATTTGTTCTTTGATGATCTTCCAAATTTGGAAGAATTAAAAGTTAAATTGTTGAAGAAATATAGTGGCATTCCATTGGCTACTAAAAAAAAAAAAAAAAAACCACACCTTTGTCGATCCACAAATACAGAAAATCAGGAGAAATATTAGAGAAGGAGTTTTCGTAGAGATTATTCTCATAGAAAGTGGGTTCTATGAAGGCTTCTAAGACCCTGTCTATAGAACTGGTTACTTCCAATCCTATTGGGATAATTGTGAGATTTTTAATTTAAATTTTTAATAATATCTAAACAAATATCTATCTAAATAATATCTCATAATTTAAATATTTATTTTTTTTAATTTAAATCTCATTCAAATTAAATGATTAATTATTTGAATTCAATTCAAATCAATTAATTCTTCTTCCACTTATTTCATTCAAATCTTATTTAAACAAAATAAGAATCTCATCCAAATAATTAATTATTTGAATCATATTCAAATAAATTAATTCTCATTATCTATTTAATTTAAATCTTATTCAAATTAAATAATTTATTTATTTATATAGATCTCATCCAAATAAATAATTTATTATTTGAATCATTCAAATAAATTAATCTCCATATTTTAAAGATATAATTTTAATATCATTCAAATAAACTTTATAATAAATCATGTAATTAATTGTATCCAATATAATTAATATTTTCCCTCATAAATTTGAACATTTCAAATTTATCTTTCAACATAGTTGATCCTTGTTGGTTTGTGGTGAGTTAGAAGGGAACCTTATAGACCTGCAGATTATAAGTTTCAATAACCAAATATTAATTAATTAAGATTTTTAATTAAATTAACCTTCATTAATTAACTATAGAGCAAACCACGATAGACCCGTAGTTGAACACTTATGCACTATAGGACAACTTGTGCTCATAGATATAATCAATATAAGCAAGTCGATCCTTCACGAGTTGTTCATAATTACAGCTAGGTCAAAATTGTTCATTTCACCCCTATTATTACCTAATTTCCTAAAGTAACACGGATTCCTCTAATGAATAATTTGTTTATGGTCCAACCATAAAGTAAGTCCCTCTTAGGCTAGTGAAAGGGTGGAGTCCCTTGTTCAAGACCCAAAATCAACACTTAAGTCAATTACTCATCTACTTACCCCATGTAAGAAGGAGTGAATTCCATCTTGGGAAGTTATGTTCCCAGCTCCCCATTTAGTTAAGTTCCCAAAATGGTAGACTTGTCGGCAACTTGGCCACTCTCATTCATGTAAATCAAAGGATTGACTTCACAGATAAAAGTTCATAAATCACTCAAGATTAAGATCGTGTCGTATATGATCATCCTATGAAATATTAATCTCATCAATTAACGGATTTACAAAGAGAGATTAAATATTTCGTGGTCCGGTCTTATACAAACTCTTTGTATAGGATATCCTTACTCACACGTCTCTACATAAACTGATAGAGTTGACATTCAACACGCAGAAGCAATTAAGAATCTAAGCACTTTAACTATATCAATTTTAGGTAATTAGCATGTATGTTCTTAGTTTTCAATATATTAGAGTTTTAGATTCATACCTTTGTAGATTCCTCCAAATTGTGTTCAATCTTCTTGAATTTCTTCTTCAATCTTTGAAGTAGACAACCACAGAAGCCTTCTCTACTATCCTCGGGCCTTAGATTGAGTGGTGGAACTCAAATTGAGAGAGTTTTGGGATGATATTTGGAGATTTGGAGATAATCAGCCTGGCAGAAAATTTTGCATACAAAATCCCTTTTTTTGCACGAACCATTTCACTGCAAATCAAGATGATATATATGGAAATATATCATGCAACTAAATTGGATGGAGAAATGACACTCAATTTTCCACTTAAAGTATTAGGTGTAAAGATTAATGGAAAAAGTAGGGAAAACTCACTTTCTCATTAATTTATCAATTTCCTATTTAATTCAATTTTAATTTTCAGATAAAACCAAGTTAAATTAAATAGGAATTAGTCTTGAATTTGGTTATATCAAATTAAAATTTAAAATACTTTATTTTAAATAAATAATTAAATATTTAAACACAGTTAATTAATTAAATAATTTAATAACTAATTTAATATCAAATATTAAATTAATTAGAAACCTAATCCAAACATGAAACCTAATTCATGTAATTAATATTTAAATCTTATTTAAATATTTTCAAATCTCCAAAATCATTTAATTTGAGATTTAAACGTTAATTATATTGAATATAATAATCTAAATCCTGAATCAAATTTGAACATTTCAAATTCTCTCAACACATTATTCTAAAGTTTAATTCTTTTACGAGCAAGTAGAAGAACTTAATGGACCTACAGAGCATAAGCTCCAACGATTTGAGATTAATTGACTAAACTCTTTAAACCGAATTAATCACTCTTCGTTAACTACAGAGATATACCACTATAGCTCAGTAGTTGCACTCTCCTTACTGTAGATATATTTCTATCCACTTGATTTAATCATAATCATTAAGTTGATCCTTCACAGGTCATTCGTATTTACAGCTAGGTCAAAATTACCATTTTATCCCTATAATACATCTTGCTCTTTAAGTCTCCATTGATCTTCTAATGAACAATCGGTTTATGGTCCTACCAATAAACTGAATCCTTCTTAACCACGAGAGGGTAGGGCCCCTTTTTTCAAGACCAGGAGTCAGTACTTAAGGGGACAACCTATCTGTTGACCATAAAACGGGTACAAGTAAATTTTGTCTTGCAGGACTATGTCCCCAGCTATCTATCCGGTCTTACCGCTAAAATGGGAGGCTTATTAAGCGGTGATGTTGAACCACTCTCACCTATATAGATTAAAGGATAATCCCGAATAAATAGAAGTTCGTAGTTAGCTCAGGATTAAGATCGAGTTACCTTAGGTCATTGATTTGAAATAGTTAGTTTTAACAGGATAATCCCTCTCAGCCACGAGAGGGCGGGACCCTTTTGTTCAAGATCAGGAGTCAGTACTTAAGGGAACAACCTATCTGTTGACCCTAAAACGGGTAGGAGTGAATTTCGTCTTGCAAGACTATATTTCCAGCTATCTATCCGGTCTTACCCTAAAATGGGAGGCTTATTGAGCGGTGATATTGAACCACTCTCACCTATATAAATTAAAGGATAATCCCGAATAAATAGGAGTTCGTAGTTAGCTTAGGATTAAGATCAAGTTACCTTAGGCCATTGATTTGAAATAGTTAGTTTTAACAGTAAACGATCATTATAAAGAAAAGTAACTATCTCGTGGTCCGGTCTTATGCAAACATCCTTTGCATAGGGTGCCCCCACTCACATGTCTTTACATGAACGACCTTGGAATCACATTGTTTGTATCAATATACAAAGTGGACCGCATCCATAGTGTCCCCAAGATAAGGTACTCAACCTTATCCATATACTTATAGACCTTTTTGGCTATATACTAAAACTTGTTTCTCTTTTATGTCTCTACGTAAAGTTTAAGTATTCATATTGTAGTCGTAGGTTAATTTATTAGATTTAGGAATAAATTCAATTCAATAACACTTTTATTGAAAGAAATCTCAATAATATCTTTATTGTGAATAATGTTATGTTTATCATTTACAAACTGCAAATTTTAGAACGTTTCCAACATAAACGGTTTGGATCAAACTATTTGTAACCATTACAAAGTGGGTTGTATCCATAGTGTCACCAAGATAAAACACTCAATCTTATCCATATACTATAAACCTTTAGGTTATTTCTTAAACCCCGGTATGTCAACTACATATATGTTCAAGACTTCATGCAATAACCTTGGATTTATTTCAATTAATGGAATTTAATATTTCATAATTAATAATTAAATTAATCAGCCAATAAATCATGAAACTTTAGGGCATAAATCCCAAGAAGGAGAGATTCAATTAAAAAAATTCATGAAAAAGTAAAAATATATAGCAACAATAGGAAGAAGAAAGAAAAAAAAAAGAAAATGATGATGAAATTCATGGAAAAAAATTAGAAATAATAAGTTTTTATTTCTCTCTGGTTTTCCATTTTATATAACTATATTCATGTAGTAGATGAATTGTTGTTTAGTACCAAAAAGAAAAAGAAAAAGAAAGAAAGAAAAACTTTAAAGATTAAAAGAACAAAAATTGTAATCCATATTTTATTCTACACAAAGATGGGTAGAATTATTGAATAAAAAAGTTTTAAAATAAAAATAGTCATCATAAAAGCAGATTATTTAGGGTTAAAAAAACTGCACCACGTATTCTAGACATATGAACTCAAGTTTGCACTCCAAACACAAATATATAAATTTAAACCAAATAACTTTGCACCTCAAATACATACATATGAACTCCACTGATATATGAACTGAGACATATGAACTCAAGACATCATATCTCAACTAAGTGTCCCAAACGACACTTTAGGTTAATTGCAATGGGTAACAATTTTAGGGATAATAACCAAGTATATAATAATATTTAAAAAAAATTACAAATATAGTAATGTCTACCACCTATAGACTTTAATCGTTGATAAACTATTACCAGCTATATAATCTATTATTGTTAGATTATCTAAATTTTGCCTTATTTGTAATTTTTTACATTATGCTATATCTACTAATACTTTGAATCTGATTGATATATTCGTAGTTGTCTCTTTATTTTACCTAATCGAATCTCTAACCTCAATTTTTTCATGCGGGAGGTGTGATATTACCGATATTATTTATAATTTCCCTTTAATTCAACTCAACAAAGATAGGTACCACATTATTAAAGTTTATAAAATTTTACCATTTTTTTATTTCTATAAGATTTTACATTTTTTTTCTCATACAACACGAGCCAATTTCATCCTCTAATTAGTGTATACTCATTGATTGCAACCTCAAATATTTTTTTTAAGAATGGTGAAAACTACAGCAAAGAAATTGGGAGAGTTAAATAAGCATAAATTTTAAAAATATAAAATTAAAATGAAATCATTATCAAACCTAACTTACCTTTTTTTTAGTTCACAAAACTTCACATCAATAATAAAAACATTTGTTGTTATGTAGTTTCTAATTATATTTTTAAAATTCATGGGAAGTTTGTACACTACTGATAAGTAGAAATAATGTTTATAAGTTTAATTTTAAAAAATGTAAATTAAAAAATTAAAATTACATTTGATAACTATTTCATTTTTAAAAATCAAGTATATAAACACTACTTTCATTAGAATAAATGGCAAATTACATAAACTAACCCTTAAAGTATGGTGATAGTTGCAATTGTACCCTCAAACTTTCAATTGTAAAACTTGAGCTCTCAAAATTATGCAAGTGTTAAAATTGGACTCTCAAACTTATGTAATTGTAGAAAGTGTAACAATTGTGTAAATTTGAGGGATCATTTTTTTTAATCATTTGGGGTCCAATTTCTATGATTATTTTTCATTTGAGAGTCCAAATTTATAGAAATTTGAGAGTCCAATTTTTAAAATTGAAAGTTTAAGTGTATAATTACAATTACTCTCATGTTTCAGAGATGGTTTTTACAATTTATCCAAAAATAGACCACAATGACAAGAGCTAGAGTTAAAAAGTCTACAATAGCACAATGCGACCTTTTAAGCTGAAGGTTACTGCACATGGTGAAAAATGGTGATAGGTCTCATTTCTTAGGTTTAGTAAGCTTCTAAATCTAAGTTATTGTTCAGTTTTCCCATATTTTTGGTTTTAATAATTAGTGAATTTTAATAAGTGGAAGAAAAATAATTTGAGCATGTGTTAGAATATCTTTAATTCTAGAAATTGATACTTATCCTTGTGTTTTTATGGTTTTATGTTGAAAAGCCAGGAAATCAACAAAATTGCGAATGGAATGTAATTGTAATCTTGTCCAGCAATGCTAAATTTTCAAAATTGCGAAAAGTGAATTTTGTTGTGAATTTGAGGAGCACAATAGGAATATGGATGTCAAAAAAATATAATATTAAAATAAATTAGACATGATATATATAAATATATACAATAAAACAAATAACAAAAGTAAATAAAATAAAATTATAGATTTCTCCACTTTCTCCAAAATTTTTGGAATTTGCCCAATCTGTGTCTTTCAGAACCCACAAAATGCCGTTATTTATAGGCAATTTGGCAAGTAGAAGGTGGATTATTATATGGACATTAATCATGAGTATTTACAAGACACATGGACAACATTTTGAAAAAATGGAGACATATGATATATCGTCAATGGACACTAAACAAGAACATCTAATGGGCATCTATTTTCTGTAATATTTATAATTCTTAGATGTCCATTATATAAATGAAATATGTCTCGTTAAAACCTTATTAAGAAACAACTCATTGGGGAAAAAATCTTATTGAAGGAAAAAGAGTACATCTTTGATATAATCTAATACTCTTAAAAAGAATATAGTATATTTACTCCCCTTCATGGAAACATCACTTGAGATCTCTAAGTCGTCACGTTCCAATGTTGTGCACCAATTTTTCAAAGGTTTGCTGTAGGTAATGACTTTGTAAATAAGTCCACTAAGTTATCCTTTGAACAAATTTGTTGTACAGTGATGTCACCATTTTCTTCAAGATCATGAGTGTAGAAAAGCTTCAATGAAATATACTTTGTTTTATCTCATTTAATGTATGCTTATTTGATTTGAGATATGCATGTTATGTTGTCTTCGTATAATATTGTTGGAAGATTTTTACTAGAAGACAAATCACATGTTCCACAAATGTGCTGAGTCATTAATCTTAGCCATACACATTCTCGACTAACCTTGTGAATTGCAAGAATTTTAGCATGATTTGAGGGAGTGGCTGTTATGGTCTGTTTCACCAATCGCCATGATATAGAAGTTCTTGTACATGTGAATAGATAACCTATTTGAGATCTAGCTTTGTGTGGATCAGATCAATATCCAAAATCTGCATAACTAAACAGATCAAAATTTAATTTATTTGAACAGATATAAATCGTTCCTCAGAGATAACGAAGTATATGCTTAATTCTATTCCAATGTCCTTTAGTTGGAGAAGAACTATATCTTGCTAATAAATTTACTGAAAATGCAATATTTGGTCTTGTATTATTAGCAAGATACATAAGTGCACCAATTACACTAAGATATGGTACTTCAGGACCAAGAAGTTCTTCATTATTATCTCGAGATCAAAATATATCTTTCCTCACATGTAATGAATGAACTTTCATTGGAATTTTCAATGGATGTGCTTTGTCCATATACAATCTTTTCAAAACTTTTCCTGTATAAGTTAACTGATGAACGAATATCTCATCTGTTAAATGCTCAATTTGCAAGGTAAGGCAAAATTTTATTTTTTCGAGATTTTCATCTCAAATTCTTTCTTAATATATTTTATTGCTTTTGAAAGCTCTTCAGAAATTCCAATTATATTTAAGTCGTTAACATATACAATTATAATAGCAAATCTTGACTATGATTTCTTTATAAAAACACATGGACATATTGGATTGTTTTGATATCATATTTTCAACAAATATCCACTTAGGCGGTTGTACCACATTCGTCCTGATTGTTTCAATCCATATAGCGATCTTTACAACTTTATTGAATACAGTTATAAAACGTTTGCAGTTAATAGTTTCTTCCAGCATTGTCATATTGGAAGCAAAAGTCATACATTTGCAATCAGAAACTATAAGCATTTCGTCCTGTATATAAACATGAGCTACAGGATGTTCAACACTTATCCCAATTGACATACAATAATTATCACAAGCTTGGGATGTAAATTCATCAGTATTATCAAGACGAATGGTCTTTATGTATAATCAGGAAATTGTGCTCTTAATTTAATTATTTGAGCAAGTAATCTTGCAAATGTAAGATTTCGACTTGATAATAAGCACACATGTGACCATCTGCTGGATGCGTCTGTTAATACCATAAAATATCTAAATGGTCCACTTGGTGGGTTAATAGGCCCACATATATCACCATGAATTCATTCTAAAAATGCAGGTGATTCAATCCTCACTTTAGTTAGTGATGGTCTAATTATCAATTTTCCTTGAGAGAAGGCATCACATGATAATTCATTAGATTGAAAAATCTTTTGACTTTTCAATAGATGTCCATTTGAATTTTGATAATTCTCCTTATCATTATAGATCTTGAATGACCTAATCGGTCATGCCAAATTGTAGATATGTTTGGATTCACGAACTTCAGGTTCATTATTGCATATGTTTTTATTGGGGTTGATACCCTAAATCTCGTAGCGTTCTATAGTTTGTAAACCATGTTATGAACAAACTCTTATGTGATTTATAATATATATGATACTTTATTCACTTTTTCTATAAAATATGTGATATTTTAGTTGCATTAGCCACAAACCAATAAACTAACATCCAAAGTTATCTTTGTAACTTAAACATGTATATGGAGACATACAGGTGGATCATGTTTAAGTAATAACCTAAATGGTCTGTAGTATATGGATAAGGCTGAGTACCTTATCCTGGTAACACTACGAGTATGACCCATTTTATGGGTGTTAAAAATGTTGTAAAGTGCTACAAATAATCTGATCTTGATCATTCATGCATTAGACATGCGACGGGAATATTCTATACAATGGAGTTTGTATGAGACCGAACCACAAAATGTTTAGTCTCATTATATAACTCCATTCATAATAGAGGCTTTCACTTCACTAGGATGACCATAAGTAACATGACCTTAATCCTGAGTGAGTTGTGAACTTCTGCCTATGAGGGCGGTCCTTTGATTTGTATGGATGAGAGTGGCCAAATCCCCGACTCAACAAACCTACCATTTTGAGGATTCGTCTGATTGGGGAGCTGGGAACACAACAACACAAGATGGAATTCATTCATTCCCCGAAGCAGGGGTAAATAGATAAATTGCTCCCTTAAGGGCTGATTCTGGGTCTTGAAAAATGTGGTGTCACACCCTCTTCTGGCCCAAAAGGGGTTTAGTCATATTAGGACTATGATCTATTGTTCATTAGAGGGATCTGGGATACTTAAGAAGTTAGATGTAACTATAGAAGCAAAACGGTAATTTGGTCCAGTTGTACTTACGAGAAATTTGTGCAGGGTCATCATACTGTTGATTGGTTATATCCAATGAGCACAAAAATATATCTGAAGTGCGAAGAGTGCAGCTGTCGGTCTTTAGTGGAGTGTCTGACAGTCAATGAATGGTGAATAATGTAATTAAAGAGTTTAATTAATTATTCACGTACCGCTGAAGCTTCAAGTTATAAGTCCATAAGGTTCCCTTAATAGCTCAAAAAGATTAGGTGAGAATCGACTTTTGGGTTAATTTAAATTGTTCAAATTAATAAGAGGGAGTTTAATTATATATAATATAATTAAATTGATTCAATTATATATGATATAATTGTTATAATATATTTGATACATTATAGTTTAATTGAAGGAAATAAATATTTGAATGAGATTCAAATACTTGTTAATTTTAATATAAATATGATCTATATTAAATGCCATAAAATAGAGAAAATGAACTATAGTTTATATTGTATATGATATAATATTGAAACTATAGGTTATAAATATAATATGATAAGTTGGTTATCATATTTGTTTATATTATTTCATTATTTTGAATAATAAATCCTATTTTCTCTCTAACCATCTTAGTGGGTAGTTAATTGGTTTTTTATGGCAAATGGAATAAAAATAAATTAGTTTCTTTTCTTCCTTATAGAATCTACACGACAAGTGAGAACCTATACGATAGAGATTATTTACTAAATGATTGAGAACTTTGCTATACGATAGAAATTCTTCAATCTTCTTTCTCCTCCAAACTTAACACCCTCCAAATCAAAATAGTCAGAGCCCACAACTTCTGGACTCTCACCCTGTGTATATCAAAGGCTCCTATTGATTATGTCTTCTGTTTTAGTTCGTGAAGTTCTTGAAGAAAGTCTTCAAGGTTGCTGAATTCAAGGTTCATGACAGTTCGAAGGTTTTACGCGAAGAAACATTCTTCAAAGGTATAATCTCTTGAACTCTCTTTCCTTTAAAAAGCATGTTGTAATTTACTTAAGAATGCATATCTTGTTTGTTTGTTGTAAATTTATTTTTCAATAAAAATAAAATATGGACGATCCGCTTCTGCTCAAGGATCTCTTTGTAAAAGAGTTCCTTCAATTGGTATCAGAGGCAGATTTGTGTTTTGATTATAAATTCCATTTCTGTATTGAAATCGTTTACAGTAGAGGTGAGTTTTAAATTTTGTATTGCGTTTAAATGTTAAATGTATGTGGATGGTTGTTGATGGATTTTTACGGGAAAGATGTCTCTGTTTTTTGGCTTTCTATTTAAATTACAAAGTTAATTTGTAAGGGCCCCTGTGTCTTTTGGCATTAAACTTGCAATCAAGTCTGTATTCGTTTAGTTTTGAGACGTTTGGGAAGCTTCAAAAGAAAGGTTGCAGTGCATTTCGATGGAGAAGACAAAACGGTGGCCGCATCGTGTAACTAAAGCTAAACAATCGTTTAGATTTTGTTATGCGTTCGTGTAGAGTTTTCTATATAATCGTGTAGCATTTGCTAAACAATCGCATAACTAATGTTATGCGATCGTGTAGAGTGTGCTACATGATTATGTTACGTTGGTTGCATGATCGCGTAGGTGCTCAATGGATAGACGATCGTGCGGTATATGATACTCAACGGATGTCTTGCGTGCTAAACGATCGTGTAGACTATCATGCTCATCGCATAGTCAATAGCTACATGATCGCATAGTATATGATACTTGACACTCGCTACACAATCGTGCAGGCTATCATGCTCATCGCATAGTCAATACTATATTTTTGCATGGTATATGATACTCGATGCACGCTGCACGATTGCTTAGACTTTCATGCTCATCGCATAGTCAAAAGCTACGCGATCACGTATACATGATTGTTTGTACTCGACGCCTCGTTACTCGATGATCAGGAGTTTGCTATACGATCAAGCTGTAAGGGTTCTTGGTGGAGTGGTTCGAGGTGAGCGATCAAGACCCAGTTCATTTGTTCCAAACCGGTGGACTCAAATTTTATAATTGTTTAGCATTTTATTTTCGGTTTTGAGATTATTTATCCTGGTCGATCAACTTTAATTAAATATGCATGTGATGTATGTTTATTTTATATGCATAATGTATGTCATATAGTTTTGAAATCCACCATAGGTTATGCATTTAATTTCATGCATCATTTTTTTTATAATATATTAGTATGCATGATTTAAGTTACATAAAACATGCTCATGCATCATATAATATAAGAGTTATAGTATGTGTATGTATGCATTATAACATATCCATGCATCATTTATATTATAAATGTTATTATATAAGGTCGAATGTTTGTATGGAAAGTGGGCTATAGCCTAGTTCATTACTTAGTTATATAAAAGTTATATATTAGTAATGAATGAACATTGCATGAAGGTGACACTACCTTAGGTTAATTTATAATTGTTATAAATAACTTATGTATGTCTAGCTTGCAATGTTGTTTGGTTTTAATTGTTTCATTTCTTGTAAGTGTTATAATAAATGAAATTAGAATTAAAAAACAATAATAAAGAGTTGCATGCAAACTTTAGGCTTTAATCATTTTTTAAAAGTGTTTTAAAATTTGATTAATATAGACCTGATCATGTTTCTAATAAGATTAGAAATCTAATTTAATATTTTAAACCAGTTTAATAGAATTAAATTGATGTCTCATAAAACATTAAATATGTAACAAATGTATCTATAAGGGACCTTTTTCCTAAGACTGGTTCTGGCTAGGCTGGGGTAATTAAGTCGATGGAAACGTTGCACCCCTAACTGGAAATGTGAATTAGATAGATTTGTTACATGCATGGAAATTTGATGAAAGTCTGTTAAAGAGTTTAATAAGACTTGAATAAACTTGTTTAATCATCAAAAGTAAGTGTTGTTTTTTAGCAAATTAAACAAATCACTTAGTTAAAATTAGTAGCTGGATTTTCTAAGTTAATGAACCTTAGGTAGAACATTCAGTAAGAGGAAAATGAAGTATATGATACTTCAATTTAACCTCTACACGTTTCTCCTGAAAAGTTCACACCGTGAGACCTATCCTTGGCCTCAAGGCACCATGAGTGTCCCTATACGGGTGGCATTTGGGTAGATCAATACCAAGGTGAATAGAGAGATGGTTCATAGTAAGTAGGAGCGGGATGTGTGACAACATATCCCTCGGTCTCTCTCATTAGGTTGGATAAAGTCTTGTGCATCGCCTCGTGGCATCGTGGGTGTCCCCCTAAAGGATCACAATTTTGCATAACTCTTTATTTGATCTCCAGAGATGGATAAAGTTGCTTTTATCTCTTGTCCTAGTCGACTTTTCCCTAAGGTTGCCTCATTAGGGTGGGACTCTAGGACCTAAAATGAGGGGTTACACTTACACAGAATTGTTAAGGATGTTAACAAATTTTGGACTGAAAAAATGGTGACTATTAGATGCAATTATAAGGAGTTGTTTCTGTCTAATGGTTGAGAATGTCTCATTTCAGTGAAGGGGCACTTGATCACCCTACGATGACTTTTGTCCTGCCATACTGAAGCATCATTGCAAAATAGATGTAACTTATGGTACATTAGACTATTTTGCTAAAACATGATTGGTTTTCTAAAAGTGGTTTAATACAAGTAAACTTAATTAAGTTTGTTCTATTTCAACAATTTTATTATGGCTACTGCAACTCTAAGCTTACTTGTCGCCGATAAACTAACTGGCAAGAACTACGCTAGTTGGAAAAATACAGTTAACATGATTTTAATCATTGATGATCTCCGATTCATCCTAATGGAGGAGTGTCCTCTTGTTCTAGCTCCTACTACTCCTCGAAATGTTCGGGAAGCATATAAGCGATGGATAAGGGCGAACAAGAAGGCCCGAGCATACATCTTGGCCAGCCTTAACAAAGTCTTGGCCAAAAAACATGAGCCCATAGTCACTGCAAGTGAGATCATGGAGTCCTTGCGAGGAATGTTTGGACAACCGTTCGCACAGCTCAGGCACGACGCTCTCAAGTACATCTTTAACTCATGGATGCAAAAGAGGTCATCTGTTCGAGAACACGTTCTCAACATGATGATCCACTTCAACGTGGCTGAGATGAATAGGTCGAGCATCGATGAGGCTAGCCAGGTTAGCAGAATTCTAGAATCTTTACCAGATAACTTTCTTCATTTCCATAACAATGCTATTCTAAACAGGATTGACTACAACCTTACTATTCTGCTTAACGAGCTGTAGAATTTCTAATCCTTGTTGAAAAGTAAGGAGAAGAAGGGTGAAACAAATGTTGCTTCATCATCTAAAAAGTTCCACAAAGGTTCGACCTCTGGAATTCTGCACTTTCTTCCTCTGGCACTAGAAAGTGGAAGAAGAAGAAGGGTGGTAAGGGGAAGGCATCTGCTAACCCACATGCTACTACTTCAAGGGGTAGACAACCAGTGGAAGTTGACGAGGGAAAATGTTTCTATTGCAACCAGGACAAACACTGGAAGAGAAACTGCCCCAGATATTTGGCAGAGAAGAAGAAGACCAAACAAGGTAAATGTGATTTGCTTGTTTTGGAGACTTGTTTAGTGGAGAATGATGATTCTGCCTGGATTATTGACTCTGGGGCCACTAACCATGTAGTCCTTCATTTCAGAGAATTAGTTCCTGGCGGCAGCTTGATGCTGATGAGATGACGATGTGAGTTGGAACCGGGTACATCGTCTCAACTGTGACAATGGAAGATCTCCGATTAACGTTACAGAAAAAAAATTTCATTTTGAATGATGTATTTGTTGTTCCTGATTTAAAAAGAAACTTGGTGTCTGTAAAGTGTCTTTTAGAATGTAATTATCAACTTTAATTTTATTATAATAAGGTGTTTATTACTAAGAATGGTGTTGATATATTTTTCTGCCAAACTGGAAAATAATTTGTATATGTTAAGGTCGTTAGCAACAAATGCCCTCCATAACATAGAGATGTTTATAACTGTCGTAACTCAAAATAAATGACTTAGAATTTCTCCTAAAGAAAATGCCCAACTTTGGCACCTAAGATTAGAACACATTAATCTCAATAGAATTGAGAGGTTGGTGAAGAATGGACTTCTAAGTAAGATAGAAGAAAATTCTTTACATATGTGGGAGTCATGCCTTGAAGGCAAAATGACTAAAAGGCCTTTTACTCCAAAAGGGGCTAGAACACTAGACAGCCATTAAGAACATCCTCAAATATCTATGGAGAACGAGGGACTACATGCTTGTGTATGGTTCTAAGGATTTGATCCTTACAGGATACACAGATTCTGATTTTCAGACTGATAAGGATTCTAGGAAATCCACATCAGGATCAATGTTCACTCTTAATGGAGGGGCAGTAGTATGGAAAAACACCAAGTAGGGGTGTGTCACAGACTCCACCATGGATGCCGAGTATGTAGCGGCTTGTGAAGCTGCTAAGGAGGCCGTTTGCCTCAGAAAATTCTTGACTGATCTGGAAGTTGTTCCAGATATGTCAAAGTCCATCACACTTTATTGTGATAATAGTTGTGCAGTGGCTAATTCCTATAAGCCTAGGAGTCATAAGCGCGACAAGCACATAGAGCGGAAGTATCATCTCATCCGAGAGATTGTGCATCGAGGGGACGTGATTGTCACAAAGATAGCTTTGGAGCACAACGTTGCTGATCCATTTACAAAGGCTCTCATAGCTACAGTGTGTTGAGGGTCACTTATAGAGTATAGGTCTAGGACATACCAAGACTGGTCTAGGACAAGTGGGAGATCTTGTAATGGGCGTGTTATGCCCTAGTTTATTGTTTTATGTACTTGTAATTTTATTATCTTATATACCCCACTACCTTTTGGACAAGTGAGAGATTGTTGAAGTTGATGCCCTAAATCTCGTAGGTCCTATAGTTTGTAAACCATGTTATGAACAAACTCTTATGTGATTTATAATATATATGATATTTTATTCACTTTATCTATAAAATATGTGATCTTTTAGTTGCATTAACCACAAACCAATAAACTAACATCTAAGGTTATCTTTGTAACTTAAACATGTATGTGGAGACATACAGGTAGATTAGGTTTAATTAATAACCTAAATGGTCTGTAGTATATGGATAAGGCTGGGTACCTTATCTTGGTGACACTACAAATATGGCCCACTTTGTAGGTGTTACAAATGTTGTAAAGTGCTACAAATGATCTAAGATCATTCATGTATTAGACATGCGAGGGGGGATATTTATACAAAGGAGTTTGTATGAGATCAAACCACGAAATGTTTAGCCTCATTATGTAACATCATTCATAATAGAGACTTTCATTTCACTAGGATGACCATAAGTAACATGACTTTAATTCTGAGTGAGTTGTGAACTCCTACCTATGAGAATGGTCCTTTGATTTATATGGATGAGAGTGGCCAAATTTTTGACTTAACAAGCCTACCATTTTGGGCGTTTGATTAGGGAGTTGGAAACACAACTACACAAGATGGAATTCACTCATTCCCCGAAGAAGAGGTAAGTAGATAAATTGCTCCCTTAAGGACTGATTCCAGGTCTTGAACAATGTGGCGCCACACCCTCTCCTAGCCTGAGAGGGGTTTTGTCATAGGATTGTGATCTATTGTTCATTAGAGGGATCAATAGTACTTAAGGAGTTAGATGTAACTATAGGGGTAAAACGGTAATTTGGCGCAATTGTACTTAGGAGCAATTTGTGAAGGGTTATCGTACTATTGATTAGTTATATCCAATGGACACAAAAATATATTTGTAGTGCGAAGAGTGCAACTGTCGATCTTTAGTGGAGTGTCCGACAGTTAACGGATGTTGGATAATGTAATTAAAGAGTTTAATTAATTATTCACGTTCCGTTGGAGCATCAAGCTACAGGTCCATAAAGTCCCCTTGGTAGCTCAAAATGATTTAGTTGAGAATCAGTTTTTGGGTTAATTTAAATTATTCAAATTAATAAGAGAGAATTTAATTAGGAATTTAATTATATATGATTCAATTATATATGATATAATTATTATAATGTATTTGATACATTATAGTTTAATTGGAGGAAATAAATATTTAAATGAGATTCAAATAGTTGTTAATTTTAATATAAATATGATCTATATCAAATACCATAAAATAGAGAAAAAGAACTATAGTTTATATTATATATGATACAATATTGAAACTATAGGTTATAAATATAATATGATAAGTTGGTTATCATATTTATTTATATTATTTTGAATAATAAATCCTATTTTCTCTCTAACCACCTTAGTGGATAGTTAATTAGTTTTTTTTTTATGGCAAATGGAATTAAAATAAATTAGTTTCTTTTCTTCCTTACAAAATCTACACGACAAATGAGAACCTATACGATAGAGATTATTCACTAAATGATTGAGAACTTTGCTATACGATAGAAAGTATTCAATCTTCTTTCTCCTTCAAACTTAACACCCTCCAAACCAAAATAGTCAGAGTCCACAACTCCTGGACTTTCACCCTGAGTATATCGAAGGCTCCTACTGGTTGTGTTTTCTATTTTGGTTCGTGAAGTTCTTGAAGAAAGTCTTCAAGGTTGATGAGTTCGAGGTTCATGATAGTTTGAAGGATTTATATGAAGAAACGTTCTTCAAAGGTATAATCTCTTGAACTCTTTTTCCTTTAAAAAGCATGTTGTAATTTATTTAAGAATGCATATCTTGTTTGTTTGCTATAAACTTGTTTTTCAATCAAAATGGAATTTGGACGATCTGCTTCCGCTCAAGGATCTCTTTAAAATCGAGTTCCTTCAGTTTTAATTACTCGTATATGAGTATAATATAATCCAAAAGATAAAGCAAGCAACTCTTCTAGTATAAGTTTTAATTTGAGACAATAGATATGATATATAGATATTCCACATTATTCTTACTATTAGTCTCAATATGATAATCATTGCAACGTATATCTTTAAAACTAAGTAGATTTCTCTTTGATTGACTAGAGAAGAATGCATTGTCAATTGTAAAATTTATTCCTCTAGGAAAGATAGTATTTGCTTTTCCAAAGCCTTCAATCAGGTTTGCAGAACCTGACATCGTATTGACTTTTATTTCCAGCATTGTCAGTTTGGAAAAATAATTTTTATTTGTAAGTATTGTATGTATAGTTGCACTGTTTGCCAAATATAGATCTTTTTTACTTATTTTTTAGTCACAAACATATGAAAATGATTCAGGTTTATTCATTAAAAAAAAAAAACAATTACAATAAGAAAAACAACATTTGGAAGATACAAAGATTAACATCTACTAAGAGAAGAAAAAAACATGGAGATGAAAAAAAAAACATTAAATCTAGATATTTTCAAAGTCAAATGAAACATTTGATGTTCCATCAATTTTGTCGATTTTCTCTTCAAGAGGTTGAAAGAAGTCTGTCACATCCAAATTTGTCATATGGGATGAGCCAAATATGTCACTACCCTGATATGCAAAATTTTCTTCCACATTTTTCTCTTTTTCCTTTAGAGAGGCTTGATAGAGATCAACAAAGTGTTTTGACCTATCACAGCTATGTGACAAATGTTCAGTCATTCTGTATCAGAAGCATTTATTTTCAACACTTTTTTAACTCTTATCTTGTAAGGCTTTTTCTTTGTGATCATCACATTGTGTGGTTCTTTTGAAATTTCAATGATTAGAATGACCACCACGGAAATAATAATTATTTCTTCCTCTGCCACGATCACGACCTCGACTACGACCACGACCATGACCTCGACCATGATTATGATTAATGTAACAACCCTAGTTTCCTACTTAATTCTAGGACGCTACTTCATGCATGCATAGGCTTAACCGTACATTTTCTTTTAAACCATCAAATAAAAGCCGAATTTTATTTAATAATGCTCAAATGAGCAAAGATAAGAAAACATAATTAAATGATAATAAATAACTAAAACAAAAAATAAAATAGAATAGAATAAAAATTTACCGTTCGGGATACCCCTAAACCCTACTTTAAAATGAAGGAAATTAAATAGTCAAATAATAAAATTTTTGTATTTTGCATGAAAGTGTAAGACGCCTAACTCCTAAACTAGATTTCAAAACATGATACTAGATGCGGAGGCAGTAAATTGTCCTAATGGCCAGGTCACGGATCTCTCTTGTCATGCGCCAGTCTGTCATTACCCTTACCTGAAAAAAAACAGGGAAAGAAAAGGGTGAGTATAAAGATATACTCAGTAAGCAGCCCACTACTGGGCCCACTCAGTGATCTGTTAGTCTATCCATTGGACCAAAATACACAAGGGCATCATAAACATAGGCATAGGCATAAGGGGCGAACCCAAAGGCATGCTTTCATAAGTAGTGACACAAAGGTCACAAGCGTAAATACAAGTGGTGATCCAAAAAAGACACCGTACATAAGCATAAGGTGTGGGCCTGAAGGCTTACACATGCTATGTGCATAGCCCAATGGTACACTAACAGCCACTAAAATCTCATATGGACATAAACATACAAACATTCAGTACAATCTTAGACATAAGCATGCAATCAAGGCCATGAGTCAGCATCAAACTTTAACATCGCTACCCATACATAAACTTTATCACAGTTTACTCATACATTAAACCTTATCATAGTCTATTCATACATCAACATTAGTGCCCTATCCCCAACCTACTCATGCATCAAACTTTATCACAGTATTCAGTCTACTCTTACATCCAACTTCACACAGTATTCTCATATGTCAACTACAATTACCCATATCAAATTCCATCACAGTTTACCCATAAATGACATAAGAATTTTCAACAGGCTTAACAAGATCTTAGGGTAACCAGCAGTAAACCACTTACCTCAGAATAACGAACTGACCAAAAACGAACCTTGCTTTGCTCAATAACTTCCTTCACGGCCACACGTTCCTGAAACCAATCACAAATTCCATGATGAAGGTTAGCTTAGGCCACAACATCTCAAGAGACATTGTGCTGCCAAACAAGGAACCGACTTACCCCACTAGACAGAATGATTAGAACCACCACGATCCACGGTGACCTGAACCAGTGACAGGCGGATTGAGAGGATGACGTGACTGGAAATGACGCGGCTCGTGACTTCAGTGTTCGGCAGCTTCGTCTACATCGGATCGATAGATAGACTCGCGACTTCAGTGTTTGGCGGCTTCGTCTGCGTCGGGTCGATGGATAGGCTCACGACTTCAGCGTTCGACGGCTTCGTCTGCGTTGGGTCGACGGACAGGGAAGAAAAGAAGGAGAACGATCGGTGATCGTGACTTTGGTTGACGGCGAAGGCGATTGCATAGTGAAGGGAGGGGGGGGGGGGGGGGGAGGGGCGTGCGGCTGGAGGAGGAAAGAAGAAGAAAAAAAGAAAAAAAAGAAAAAAAGAAATCCCCTTATTTTTCTTTGCATGCAGCCCGAGGTCCCCAACCTTTATAACCCTAATTGTCACACCTGCCTCAGCCTACTCTCTGAGCCTGAGAAAGGGTGTGACTGACAGTAGTTATCAAACCTTTTAGTTGACACTTACTGCCTAATAACTCTTGCGGAAATAACTCTGATGCCAATGAACAAATTCAACAATCAACTGATTAAGTAGGCCCATTTAATATTACAACAATATAATGTTTATACAAATCCAAGACTTAACAACAAAGTTTACAATCAACAACACATTAAAACCCTCTGGAAGTGTAACTGTGGCTTGTGGCAGACCTTGACCATAACAGCACCCTGGAACTCCTCACCTTTCGCTACCTGGGGGGGGGGGGGGGTGTAAAACATAAAACATGGAAAAACATGAGCTCTAAAGCCTAGTGAGTGGTACCTTTAGATAAACAAATAACTTTGTCAACAGAAATATAATTTTGGGAAAGCAATGCATAGTCAACAAGAACATTACCACAAGTTCAATATTATTTTCCAGCCAAACTGTTGGACAATCCCCAGCTCAACCGCTGGTTAAAACAATCAATCTCCAGCTTGACCGTTGGTTATCACATAATAAAAACATCCCCAGTTTTACCATTGGTTATCTCTGGCATGATCCTACATTTTCCCCAGTACTTTCACATGTACACTAAAGCAATGTATCAACAATTCCCATGGAAATTTTCCCTGTACCCTATTATCCCGCCAATGTGCACATCGACTATTTTCTACTAGCTATGCTTAGGTAACTTGACTATATTTCCCGCCGGTCGTCACCGACTATCATTTTCCGCCGGTCGAAGCCGACTATATTTTCCCGCCAAGTACCTTTTCAAGCATGCTAACTATATATCCCGGGTACAATTTCAGTTTCCAAAACAAACATACAAGTAATATCTTAACAAGCATAGTAGTCAGATAAACATATATCCCTGATCATGCCAATTTAACATTATCCCCTACATATTTACCTATATATAGAAATTAGATCAACAATACAACACACAATAACCACTCACCTTGGTTGGTTAGGAACTTTCCTTTCTGAAGTTCCTTAGGTTTCCTTGGTTCCCTTTATAACCCTAAATTCTAGTTTCAATTATCAGCTTATATTACTCATAGTTCTAGAACTTATTTTAAGATATTTTCTTCAGAAAAAATGTTCTAAAATGTCTCAGGAAGCTTAAAATAAAATCTTAGCTAAAAAATCTTCATGGTTTGATCGGAATATCAAAATCTTCAAGACTGGCCCAAGCTTACCCGACAGCCTGACCCTTCTGTCTTTTTCTCAATTTCCAGCCCGATCCCTTAGAGCTTCTTCTACGGCAGCCCTACCCTGAAAACTAGACTCTCCTATATTTCAGATGGCTTTAAAATCACTCCAAATGTACGAGTATTCTGGGAGAACTCCTCGTTTAAATTTGATGTTACTTCCTGTCTTTTTTGCCCGACAGCATCTCCCCTCTTGGAACTTCTTGACCAATGCATGGTCTTGCTACCAACGCATGCATTCTTCCATCAACGCATAATCTTCTCCCAATTAGTCCTCACACACTCTTCTTTATGTCCTTTGAAGAAAATTTTAGTTCTCATCTGAAGTCCTTGGCCCTATTTATAGGCGTCCAAGATTGCTCCACGACCGACACCTTCTACTTGGCTGCATGTCCAAGTGTCTTTTCTTCACACCATCAACGCATTCTTACATCAATGCAAGCCAAGGTGTCTTCTTCTCCTTTCATCAACGCATAGCCCTCAACTTTGCATGTATTCTTATGAATCCACCTCTTTTACTTAAGGCTTAAGAATTCCTCCTAATATGCCACATGTCCGGATGACGTCCTTGAATGCATCCATCTTTCATATGCGTGTATCCATCTTACTCAGTCATCGCAAGAGCCAACCACCATGCATCCAACCTAGCTCATCACATGGCCATGGTCCAACATATCCATCGTGCAAGCCATCGTCAAACTTCAATGCATAGCAAGGTTGCACGACACCAATGTATGGCCTCGCTCGGCTGCATCGACGCATAGGCGCTTGGTCGCATCGACTTACCATGACTCGCTTGGCCGCATCGACGCATAGGCACTTGGCACGACCGCTGGCGTCGACGCATAGGTGCTTGGCATGGGCGCTGTGCATTGACACATGCCACCCTCCAGCGCCTGCCTTGCCTCGCGTCCTAGCTTACCCCATGCATCCTCACATGCCCGCGTACCACCTCTATGCATCACCCTCGACTGCCTTCCTTCAACCGCATACCACCCTCCAATGCATCCATTTAGCCTAATGCATTGGTCTAACCTCCAAGGCATGCGTTATTCCCTCTTTAACTTCTCCCTTGGCCCAAGTAATCTCTCCAAGATTTTATGGCCAACGCATGGCAATGCCTAGTCTAACACTTAGTCAATTTTCATCAATTTAAGCTTAACTCAAAGTTACTCAAGGAAAATCTATTCAACACTTAGAAATTTCCTTCACTTCAACACAGGATTTAACTCTCACTTAGTTAATTTCCTTAGCCACCTGTTTAAGTAGGAATAATGGAAATCCGGGTTTCACATTAATTCCCTCTTTCTTTTCCCAAATTAACCAACGATTTCTTTCCTCTTTTTTCTTTTTTTTTTTTTTTTTTTTGTTAAAGTTTGAGGCGTCACAACTAAAATTCACAACATTCACTTCAGGGAATGATGTTATTTCGGTTGGTCGAGATTCATGATTTTCATTAATAACTCGTTATTTTGTTTGGCTATGAGAAGACATTAAATTAATTCAAAACACTGTTTAAAACCTTTCTCTCGATATTGCTACAGTAGGAGCATATTCAAGACATGAAATGAAGAAAATGTCTTATCTAACATATCAACATCGGTAATTTTCTCTCTGCATAATAACAATTTCAAACTCATTTTAATTAATACGAAGTTATAATCACTTACTGATTTGAAATCCTATAGCTTCAAGTTTATCCACCCATAACGAGCCTAGGGAAGAATACTATTTTTTGATGATCATACCTCACTTTCAAATTTTTCCACAAGATACAAGGATTTTTTTATTATAAGATACTCTATTTTCAGTCCCTCATGGAGATGACGACGAAGAAAAATCATAGTTTTTGCTTTGTCTTGACTGGATGTTGTATTTCCTCCTTTAATAGTCCCTCTAAGATTCATAGCATTTAGGTGGATTTCGACATCAAGCACCCATGACAAATAATTATTGTCGTTAATATCAAGGGCGACAAATTCTAATTTTGTGAGATTTTTCATGGCAATACTATCATAAAATATTGTATTTATGTTAGAAATTTAATAGATATTAAATATACAAAATAACATTAAATTTATTAATTATAACGAAGAGAGAAAAACCAACATACCTTTAGGACCTACCTTTAGCGAGAAAAACGATAAGAGTTCATGCTGATAACGTGTTATGAATTTGAGGAGCACAACGGGAACACCAATAGCAATAAAATATAATATTAAAATAAATTAAATATAATAATATAAATATATACAATAAAATTAGTAATAAAAGTAAATAAAATAACAAACTATGGGTTTCTCCACTTTCTCCAAACTTTTGGAATTTATCCAATGTGTGTGTCTTTCAAAACCTACAAAATGCCACTATTTATAAGCAATTTGGCAAGTAGGAGGTGGATTACATGGACATTAATAATGAGTATTTACAAAACACATGAACAACTATAAAACACATGAACAACACTTTGGAAAAATTGGAACATGACATATGGTCAATGGACACTAAGCATGAGCATCTAATGGACATCTATTTTCTATAATATTTATAATAAATTTGACCATTTTTAGAAAGAATTTCTTACGATTTGAACTCCAATACTACTTGATGATTTGCTTGCCCATCAAGTTTTGAAGAAACCCTAATCTTTAAAGGCTGATTAATAGGAAGGATATTGTAACTTTTAAAAAAATATATTAGACAAAATAAGTAGTCTTGAAAATATTTAGTAAAACATGTAACTCTTTTGTCTTTTATGGAATTCATCTTTTCGAGAGATGTATTCACTGCACATGCTAAAAAAACTAATGGGAAGCTAATGAGGTAAATAGATTTTGATAGCAAATGAAATGGTTCATATAAAACATGTCTCTATTCTTACAGCAGTACATGTTTGGCGTATTGGCTGTGGTGATATTTTTTGTTTGTCTACATACCTAGGTACAAACCATGAGTCATAAAAAATTGATTTATTTTTCCCTTTTTATCAAATAATAAAGGGTTGCTTGCATCTAGTCATCACCTTATATATATTTTTTAGAACAAGGAAAAAGTAATTGCAAACATAGAACAAAAATTGGTAAAAGACTAAAAAGTCCATGGCCCATCCACTGTTCGTGCACTTCTTCTTGATGTTTTCAAATTGAAAGCTATCACTGATAGTAGCTATCACTGATAGCAGCTATCAGCGATAGTAACTGATAGCATATTTCTTAAATCGAAAGCTATCGCTGATAGGAACTTTCGATTTGAGAAATGTGCTATATTTAATAGCTTTTGTAGTTTGTTATGATTTTTCTTTTAGAAATTATAGGCAACATAGTGTCTCCACCTTGTTTCATCGTTGATTTCAAAATCGTGGTTATCAATGACATCAATTATAACTTCTAGCACTGATAACATGCTATTAGTGATAGCTTCTATCACTGATATTTTTTTTAAAAAATATAACCTCTATCATGATAACATTCTATTCGTTTGTGATAACATCTATCACTAATGTCTTTCTATCAATAATAGTTTCTGTCACTAATTGCAATAATTATTTATCAATATTCTTGTGCCCCCTAACATACTATCAACCTTAGTTCACACCAAAATTTAAACATTTCCTCTCTCTTCGTCTCCCTCAATCGGGGTCTTTCTCCCTCTACAAATAGTATTGTCGCCGGTGGTCGAACGGACATTTTCTTCTACTAAAAGAAAACACCTCTTTTCCGATGCTAGAAATCGTAGAAATCTGATTAAAAAAAAAACGCGTTGGGAGATCCATTTTCGACAACAAACTAGTAGTTGGGAGTTTGGTCGAGAGAGGAACTCTCGACGTGGAAACATATACCACCTGACGCAGTATATAAAGCGTCGAGAGTTATTGGAACTCCCGACGTTAGTATTGGCATCGTTGGGAGATAATCATTTAAAAAAAATACTTTTCATGGATAGCACTACTCGAAACGGCTTCGGGATCGACGGGTTCAACTTTCTGTCGCCACAACGATTCAGTTCTATGATCTTCAAGAACGACTCTTTTCCTGAAACTCCCAGGTAACTCAGCGATGAGAAAATGGGCAGTGATAGAACTGACCAAGGGTTCGATTCACCAGAAATGTAACTCGACGACGAATCCAAAAAACACCAATAGAATCAGCGGCAGTAGCTTTCATTGGTGAGGTCTACTTGTATTAACACCTCAGAGACGAGCAAAGGCTCAAGATTGTCTCTCTCTCGCTCTGATATCCTAGTGAATCGAGTGCGTGGATGAATGGAAGTGATCATTTAACAAAATATCCTCATCATTTAAAGAAATCAAGTGAAAGTTATAAACCTTCATTAGACGAACGAGCGCGTGGACGAATAGAAGTTGGGTTGGCCGGATGGATGAACGAACATGCGGACGAATGGAAGTTGGGTTGGCTGGACGGATGAATGAGCGTGCGGACAATGATCGTGAAGGAACTCGATTTACAAGAGATCCATGAGTAGAAGCGGATCGTCCAAATTCCATTTTTATTGAAAACATAAATTTACAGCAAACATACAGATTATGCATTCTAAGTAAAATTACAACATGCTTTTTAAACAATAAAAAGGGTTCAAGTAATTATACCTTTGAAGAACACTTCTTCTCGTACAATGCTCGAACAGTAACGAACTCTCCAAACAACAATAAGAACTTGAAGACCCTCTTCAAGAAAATCACGAACCGAAAGGTAGACACAACCATTTAGATTCCTTGGTATATTCCAGGTGAGAACCCAAAAGTTGTGGGCTCGGACTATTTTGATTAGGAATGAGTTTGAGAGTTTTGAAGAGGAAGATGATTGAGGAAGAACTATCGTATAACTTCTGCTGAATCGTGTAGTGTAAAGAGTATATCGTATATTCTCTGCAATTTTGTATAGATTAGTTATGGAAAAATTAAAATCATATTTTATTTATTCCATTTGCCACAAAAACTACTTAACCACCAACTAAGGTGGTTAGAGAGAAAAAGAGATTAATTATCCAAAATAATAAATAATATAAATAAATATGATAACCAACTTATCATATTATATTTATAACCTATAGTTTTAATATTGCATCATATACAATATAAACTATTTAAGGATGCAAGAGACTACGCGATGAAGTGTGACCGATGCCGCACACGGGTAATATTTCATGGAAACATGCGATGTCCATGAACAACATTTTAGAACTGGAATTGTTCAACGTCTGGAGTATTGATTTCATGGGACCATTTCTACCTTCAAATGGTTGCAAGTATATTCTGTTAGCCATCGACTACGTTTCCAAGTGGGTAGAAGCAGTAGCATGCACCGCAAGCGATGCGACAGTAGTCTCCAAATTCTTGAAGAAAAACATTTTCACTCGTTTTGGCATTCTACGTGCCATAATAAGTGACAAAGGCTCCCACTTTTTCAATCACACTGTCAAAGAATTGCTGCGCAAATATAATATCCTCCATAAAGTGGCTATCGCATACCATCCACAGACGAATTGTCAGGTTGAAGTGTCCAACCGGGAGATCAAGCTGATACTGGAGAAGGTAGTAAGGCCTTCACGAAAGGATTGGGCAACAAAGCTGGACGATGCACTGTGGGCATACAGGACCGCCTATAAGATACCTATAGGCATGTCTTCGGATGCGTTGGTGTTTGGTAAATCATGTCATTTACCACTTGAGCTGGAGCACAAAGCGCTGTGGGAGGTGAAAAAGCTTAACTTCGACTTAAAGGTAGTAGGGGAAGCAATAAAACTCCAATTGATCGAGCTGGAGGAATGGAGAATTAACGCATATGAGAACGCAAAGATTTACAAAGAGTGCGCAAAGCGCTGGCACGACAAACAATTATGCGAAAAAAACCTCCAAGTCAGGCAAAAGGTCTTACTATTTAATTCACGGCTACGACTCTTCCCTGGAAAGTTAAAGTCACGTTGGTCCGGACCCTTCATAGTCAGAGAGGTATTCCTGTATGACGCGGTAGATTATCCAATGACGACGGGACCAACATATTCAAAGTTAATGGGCAACGAGTGAAAGTATATCGCAGAGAAGACTGGCATCGCAAGGTCGCCTCCGTAGACCTGAGAAATACAGAAATGATAGAATCATTTTGGATCGGACCAAATACGGGTCTCCAATAGAGAGAGATGAAAGAAGATACACAAGAAATCCAATAGGAGGAAACACTTTTCAATAGAGGAATCGGTATTCTAATGACTTTTGTGGTTCCAGTATAATACAAATGAAAGAAAACAGGGAAAGACATCATAATGCGATACTAATCTTAAAAGAGGGGGATATGGCGAAATCAGTAGACGCTACGGATTTAATTAGATTGAGCCTTGGTATGGAAACCTACTAAGTGATAACTTTCAAATTCAGAGAAACCCTAATTTGATTAAGAATTTCGATTCTTTTTTTTAATAAAATTTAGCCGGAATGAAGAAAAAAATCGAGTAGCCCCTGCGATGGCATGCGACAAAAAATCATATGGGGCGCAAGTCTTTTGGGATATCCTTTTCTTATTGATGATTCATGAACTCTCACTACCTTTATGTTATTTCGTTTTTTCGTTTATCTAAAAAAAAAGGCAGTTTTGTTAACTTTTTTTTTAATTATTATTTGACCCTTTCAATGTTTTTTTTACAGTGATCGAGGTGAACGATTGACGAAGCGCTACATGAAGATGCAACTACTTCATTTCGTCACTGCAATCAAAAGAAAGTGGATTGCCGCAAAGCAGGATGCATCAATATATAATACGGGCGACAATGCAAATTTGGGGGTTGTATCTTTCCTTGACTTTATTCCAAATTTTGCACTATCGCATCGCATTTTAATTTTGAAAATTTTATCACCACATCCTTTTTAGTTGCCGCAATCATTTAACATTGATCAATTTAGTAAGTCACCACATGATTTCTCTTTGCCAATTATGATTTCAATGATGAAACGCATGCTTCTATCTTTTCGTACACACTAGAGTCAACTTAATTTTAGGACAGTCACCTCATGAAATATTTCTAGAAGTTAGTGGTCTGCTAGCTTTCTTTCAAACTGGCCCTTTACGAAATTTCCTAAGAACATCACATGACTTCTTTCAATCTTTTAGCAGTGAGGACATTGTCGCATTTTAAATTTGGGGGTGCGGTACTCATTTTTTGACCTTGCTATTTTTAGCCTTGCTTAAAAAAAAAAATTTAATGTTGCGATTGGATCATACTCGTAGTTGGATGTCCACATGACACACATGGGGGCAAGCCAAAACGAAGGTAGGAATCGTGATCGACACATAAATAAATGATCGCAACTTCGTTGCCAAATGGGCATGAGTTTAGTCTGAGAATGAGCACCTTGCTCGCAGTTGGATGTCCATATGACACACGTGGGGGAAAGCCAAAACGAAAGCGAGGAACTTGAATCAGTGCAAGGTCAGAAAAAAAATAATGTCTAAAATACGCAAGGATAAAAAAAAATCATTTAACACCCCAGTGTAAAAGTTTTTGAAATAAATCATGCGATGTCCTGGAATCTAGTAAAGTCTTTTTGAAGGTTAAACTTACGGTCCCTTAATTTTAGAAATATTTTAAGAAGAGACTTGGATATGAATTAAGGAAATTTTGGTGTATAGGATTTGAATAAGGCGGTCGACTTTCTAAAGGAAATCTTTAGCTTATGGTTGAGGACAAGCATTGTTTAAATTTGGGGGTGTGATAACGGGAAGAAATGCACGTTATTACAGCGCAAAGTTATAAAACAATGCAGGATTGCGTTAATAAAAATATAGAATATTGCATCCAAAAGCATTAAGTTTACAATATTACGATTGCATGTGTCTATCGCATTAAAACAGTTAACTTATGTATTTTTGTGCAGAATATGCATTGACGCAAGGCGGAAAATGCGATCCAAAGAAATCAAAAGCCGAGCACATTAAGAGATTACATTAACGCAAGGCTATGCGATCATTTGCGCTCACGAATATCTGCTCAAGAAGGTTGCCGCATAGAGTCGGCACATNGCAAGGCTATGCGATCATTTGCGCTCACGAATATCTGCTCAAGAAGGTTGCCGCATAGAGTCGGCACATATTGGTCGTTGCATCTAGATGAAAAGCGTAATTAATCAGGATAGGACAGAAAGATGATGACTGTCGATTCCGAATTAAGTTGACAAGCCGTTAACGATTTACTGTAGCAAGTACACTCAACTTTTCAGTGACAAATATTCGGCGCATCAGACAGAGAATTAATGCCATCCCATCAGTGCAATCATAAGAGAGAAAAAGCCTTTCACCTCGAAGCTCTATAAATACCAAAGGCCACCTTCAGTGAAGGAGTTCGTTCAGTTAGATAATTTTCTCCATAGATAGAAGTAGCCTTGTTCGTAGTTTCCATATATTAAGAAGGTGGAGCGAGAGAAGGGAAGAGACGCCGGAAGATCGCTCTGGTCAGCTCGAGAGAGAACCCAGGAGGCATGGAAAAACAGAGAGAGAGCTGACTCTTGCGAGAGCAAGATTATCCTTTGAGCAGAGTTGAGAAGAACAGTGTAAAAGCCTTGGGAAGCAAAAGATTGCTACTAGACTCTTTATTCTTATTCCACATTGTTATTCTGTATTTCAATTATATATCTATAAATAGAACTTGCTTATCTACATCTGTTCACTCTCTTAAAAGCACGCATGAGTAGCTAAATCTATTGAATGGGTTGAGAAGAACTTAGCTAACATGACCTAGGATTTTCATTGCATGCGATCATCTTGTCTTATGTTGCACCCATCACCCCTTTAAAGCCACTCGGGAGAGAGTCTAAAGAAATAACCTAAGACTTGAGAGAGCTAGGTTAGAATCTAGACTCGAGAGAGGAAGATTGGATCTGCATAAGTAAGAGATAGAGACTTACAGATAAGCTCTGTTTGTCAACATGCATCGCATGCACCCTAGAGATAGGTTATGGTATTATGCGGTCACCTTGTATGTGTGAGTGTCAATTGTCATCGCATAGACAAGAATATAGGCTTATGTGTAGGTCCTATAGACATCATCGCATATATTGCATGCGTTCTAAAACTAGAAGCTGTAGCATTTGCATTGAGAGATGATTTGCTATTGTATGTGTGTAGCATGATCGCATAACATGAATGCAATCATAGGAAGTGTTAACTGAACCCCTTCTCAACCCGTTCCCTGCATATTCATCGCATCTTTCGTACCATTAATTCTTTTCTTAACTCCGTCGTATACATTTATATTGTAAACAACAACCCAACAACTCTTTGATTTATTGGTTACCCCAAAGTAATCTAAAAATTATTGTCGCATATTATTTTCCTTAGTCATTGAGTTCGATTTTGGGCTTACCAAGAAACTCAGTAGGATTATACTTGGGTCTTGCTGAGAAAACTTGTTGCACAACGCATTTTCCATCACCACAATTCCTTTCATTATTTCACCGCATAAAATAACGCATCAATATATTTTTGTGGCATTAGATATAACCAATCAAATATACGATGACCCTTCAAAAATTGCTCATAAGTAAAATTGGGTCAAATTACGATTTTGCCCTTGTAGTTACATCTAATTCCTTAAGTACCACTGATTCCTCTAATGAACAATAGATCATAGTCCCACTATGACTAAACCCCTCTCGAGCCAGGAGAAAGTGTGACGCCACATTGTTCAAGACCCAGAATCAGCCCTTTAGGGAGTAATTTATCTATTTACCCCTGCTTTCGGGGAAGGAGTGAATTCCATCTTGTGTAGTTGAGTTTCTAGCTCCCCAATCAGATGAATCCCCAAAATGGTAAGCTTGTTGAGTCGGCGATCTGGCCACTCTCACTCATAAAAATCAAAGGACCGCCCTCATAGGTAGGAGTTCACAACTCACTCAGGATTAAAGCCATGTTACCTATGGTCATTGATAACGGGCAGAAATGCACGTTATCATAGTGCTAAGTTCTTAAACAATGCTGGCTTGGGTTGATAAATTGTGTTAGATTGTGTCCAAAAAGCATTAAGTTTATTACATTGCGTTCGCATGCGTTCATCGCATAGGAAACAGTTGATTTTTGTATTTTTATGCAGAATATGCATTGACGTAAGGTGGAAATTGCGATCATAGGAAATCATTGGTCGAGTGCAGCATTACCGCAAGGATTTGTGGTGATTGTGTTTGCAAACATTTGTTCAATAAGAATAGCCGCAACTTGGTCGGCATAACTTGGTGGGCACATCTGGGTGAAAGGCATAATTAATCGCGATAGGATAAAAAGCTAATGACGGTCGAATCCGAATTAAGCTGACAACCGCTAATGATAACAAGTACATTCAGCTTTTCAGTGACAAATATTTGGTTCATCAGTCAGGGAATTAAAGCCATCCCATCTGTGCTATCATAAGAGAGAATCCGCCTTCACCCCGAAGCTCTATAAATACCAGAGGCATCCTTCAGTAAAGGGGTTACACCAGTTAACGAATTCACCTGTTCACTAACTTAGAAGCTTTAGCCATGTTCATAGTTTACTTTTATTTTTAAAGTGGAGCAAGGGAAGAGTAGAGGCGCCGGAAGATCACTCAGGGAAACTCGAGAGAGAACCCGGGGCGTAAAAGCAGAGAGTGGGCCGACTCTCATGAGAGCGAGATTATCTTTTGAACTCGAGTAGAAAAGACAGTGTACAAGCCTGGGATGCAAGAGATTGCTACCAGGCTCTTTATTCTATCCTTGCATTGTTATTTTGTACTTCATCTTTATATTTATACAATGGAAGTTCTTATTCTACATCTTTTCACTCTCTTAGCACGCATGAATAGCTAAACTTGTCGAATGGGTTGAGAAGAACTAAGCTAACATGACCTAGGATGTTCATTGCTTGCGATTATCTTGTGTTATGCTGTGCCCAACACCCCTTTAGAGCTACACAAGAGAAAGCTTAAAGAAAGAACCTAAGACTTGAGAGAGCTAGGTTAGAAACTAGACTCGAGAGAGCAAGATTAGAATTGCATAAACAAGAGATAGGGACTTAGAGATAAGCTCTGCTTGTTAACCTACATCGCATGCATCCTAGAGATAGGAATGATATTATGTGGTCGCCTTATTTGTGTGTGTGTCATTTTGTCATCGCACAAATAAGAATAGAGGCTTATGTGTAGGTCCTATAGACTTATCACATATATCGCATGTGTTCTAGCCTTAGAAGCCGTGGCATTTGCATCGAGAGGTGGTTTACTGTTGTATATATGTTGCATGATTGCGTAGCATGAACGCATCCTAGGAAGTGTTAGCCAAAACTTTTCTCAACCCGTTCACCGTATACTCATCGCATCTTTCGTTTATTCAACTCTTTTTAAACTCCGCCGCATTTGTTTATTTTTCATTACCGCAAACAAAAACCTCAACAACTATTGATTTATTTGGTTACCGCAAATTTTTCCTAAAAATTACCACCGCAACCTATTTTCCTAAGTCCCTGAGTTCGACCCTGGACTTACCAGGAAACTCAGTGGGGTTTACACTTGGATTCTGCTGAGAAAACTTGAGTGCTCAACGCATTTTCATCATCGCATTTCCTCCACAATTCCACATCATAAAACCACGCATCAAGTTTTTTGCACCGTTGCTAGGGACTTCGACAAAATAGTGTGCTAACGGTGATTTTTCTGATTTCTTTGCAGACTCTCAATCTCTGGCGAATTACGACCCAGAGATTGAGAGAACATTTCGATGCAGATTAAGAGACAACTGCCAATAACAAGAGAGAACACCAATAATGGCGAAGCAACCGAAAGCAAGAGCCGCTAACGCGAATAATATAATGGCCAACCCCATCCTTCTGGCGAATGACCGCAATAGACCCATTCGGGACTATGCGTCGCCTAACCTCTATGATTTCTCTCCAGGAATCATGAGGCCAAAGTTAGATGGATCGAGGTTTGAAATGAAGCTGGTAATGTTGCAGATGATCCAAGCTGCTGAGCAGTTTGGAGGAAGGTGTGGAGAAGACCCGCACCCCCACCTCCGAAGCTTCATAGAAATCTGCAACACTTTTTTGTTCCCGAATATCTCCACCGAGGAAGTTCGACTCACTCTGTTCCCATTTTCCTCATGCGATCAAGCAAGAAAATGGGCATATTCTCTCGAACCGGGGGAGATAACTTCGTGGGAACAGGTGGTAGAAAAGTTTATGAAGAAGTATTTCCCACCAACCGAGAATGCTAGGAGAAGGAAATTAATAACAAATTTTGAATAAGAAGATGACGAATCGTTCAGAGATGCCTGAGTGAGGTTCAAGCAGCTAGTAAGAGATTGTCCACATAATGGCTTACCAGACTGCCTGCAAATGGAGAATTTTTACCAAGGATTGAATCCCTCTTCGCAGACCGCTGCCAATGCGGTAGCTGCTAGTGGTCTGCTAGACAAAACATATGAGAAGGCAAAGAGTATACTTGATTGCATTTTCAAAAATCACGAGGATTGGCAGAAAAGCGATCAGAGATTAAGAATAAAAGATAATGACGCAAACAACGGGGCCATCACATCCTTGCAAAATCAAATAATTGCGATGATGAGTTTGATACAAGGCATCGCAATTAATAACACGGGAGCGAAGAAAGGGCAGGTCATCGCAATTTCTCAAACGACCGCAAGTTGTGTCATTTGTGGAGATGCTCACTCGATGGAAGAATGCCCAGCAAACCCGCAGTCAATATGCTTCATGAGAAATAATCCCTACTTTGATACATACAACCCCGGGTGAAGAAACCACCCAAATTTCGCATGGAAAAATCAACAACAAAGCTTTCAATCTGTGGCACAAAAAGGAGGGTCACCCTGATTTTTCCCACGAAATGACGGTCAGACGAGCAATCAAGCTAGTAGTTCACAACCACCACAATCCTCGTCCTTAGAGAGCTTGTGGAAGCAGTACATTGAGAAAAACGAATCAGTGCTTCAGAATCAAGAAACATCCATTTAGAATCTAGAGATTCAACTAGGACAAACTGCGGGCGAGCTGAAAAATAGACCGCAAGGAGCGTTGCCGAGCTCAACTGAGCTCCCTCACAAAGCTGGGGGTACCGGGAAGGAACAATGTTTAGCAGTCTCCTTGCTAAGCGACAACATGACTGTGGAAGTAGGGGAGGAGCCCATTGCGACCAACTTGAATGCGGTGACAACTGAGGACCCGTTGATCTATAGTTCGGAAAAGCCCAAGAAAATGGACCCTGAAGTTGCGTCCACCCTCAAGCCTCTAGATCTTGAGACAGAAGAAGTCCAACCACCAGTAACTCTGCAAAGACTGAAAGAGAAACAAAATCATGAAGAAAAGATCGCAATAGTGACTGCAGCGCAAAATGTTATGATCCCACCAAAAATAGGTGACCCAGGAATCTTTATGATACCATGCTCCATTGGAGGGGTCTACAGTGGCCAGCGATATGCGATCTTGGGGCAAGCATAAACATAATGCCATTATCAATATTCCAATGATTGAGTATTGGCACACTCATGCCCACGACAGAGACTCTCCTACTTCCGGACAGATTCTAAATACATCCTGAAGGAGAGTTGAAATATGCCGCAATCTCAATTGATAAATTTATCTTGTCGGCAGACTTTCTCATTTTGGATTATAAAACGGATGAAGATGCGCCCATCATATTGGGACGACCTTTCCTTTCGACCGGTCGTGCTCAAATTGATGTGTGCAAGAGGGAGATCGTAATGAACATTCATGGGGAAAAGCTCCGGATTAAGGCAGTCTAGATCCCAGAAGACAAATAAAAGAGAGAAAAGCCACCATGGACGTGAAAAGACCAGCTTAGAATAAGCAGTCCCTGAGTTACGATATAACTCAACCTCATCAGGGACACAATCCTTTTGAATATCCTTTTCCTGCATCATTACTTCATGAACTTTCATCATACTCGTTATTATCTATTATCAAAATTACTTTGTTGTTATTGATTATTTATCCACACAAAAAAAAGAGCGATCGTGTTGAACGATTTCGGTAAAAGAATTTTGTTTTGTTTAAAATCATTTGAACCTTTCTCTATTTTTCTTGTAACAATTGAGGCGCTGGATTGTGGAGGTGTTACACGAAGAAGCAACTTATCTCATTCCATCACGAAAGAAGATAGATCGTAGCAAAGAAGGATGCATCAATACACAATGCGGGCGACAACGCAAATTTGGGGGTTGTATTCTTCCTTCACTTTTTTTTCAAATTTCGCACTACCGCATCGCATTTTAGTTTTAAAATTTTTATCACTGTATCCTCTTTGTTACCGCATCATTCGACATGGATAAATTTAGTAAGTTACCGCATGCTGTCTCTTTGCCAATTATGATTTCAATGATGAAAAACATACTTCTATTTCTTTCGTCTATACTAAAGTCAACTTAATCTTAAGATAGTCACCTCATGAAGTATTTCTAGAAGTTAGGTGTCTGTTAGCTTTCTTTCAAACTCTCTTTACGAAGCTTTCTAAGAACATTGCATGACTTCTTTCAATCTTTTGGCAATGAGGACATTGCTGCATTTTAAATTTGGGGGTGAGGTATTTATTTTCGACCTTGCTATTCTAAGAATTTTTTTTTTTAGAATAACAACTCCACTGTCAACGTAATGGGGAACCCATGTTGATAAGAGTTAAGTTGAAGGCCACTTACCCGTAGTTGGATGTCCGCATGAAACACGTGGGGCCAAGCCAAAACGAAAGTAAGTCGTCAGGATCAACGCATAAATAAATAATTGCAACTCCGCTGCCAAGTAGGTATGAGTTTAGTCTGAGGAAGAACGCATTGCTCGTAGTTGGATGTCTGCATGACACACATGGGGGCAGGCTAAAATGAAGGCAAGGCACTTGGATCAGCACAAGGTCGGAAAAAAAATAATGTCAAGAAATATGCAAGGATAAAATCATTTGGCTCCCCGGTGGAAAAGTTTTCTTTTTAAAATAAATCATGCGATATCCAAGAATTTAGTAAAGTTCTTTTGAAAGTTAAGCTTGTGGTCCGTAGGTCTTAGAAATATTTTAAGAGGAGACTTGAATAAGACTTAAGGAAACTTTGATATATAGGATTTGAACGAAGTATCCTTGAGAAATCTAGGAAAAGAACATTGCGGTCAACTTGCTAAAGGAAATCTTTAGCTTATGCTTGAGGACAAACATTGTTTAAATTTGGGGGTGTGATAACGGGCAGAAATGTATGTTATCATAGTGCTCTTAAACAATGCTGGCTTGCATTGATAAAATGTGTTAGATTGCGTCCAAAAAGCATTAAGTTTATTACATTGCGGTCGCATGCGTTCATCGCATAAGAACAGTTGATTTTTGTATTTTATGCAGAATATGCGTTGACGCAAGGCGGAAATTGTGATAATAGTAAATCATGGTCGAGCATAGCATTACCGCAAGGCTTTACGGTGATTGTGTTTGCAAACATTTACTCAAGAAAGATTGCCGTAACTTGGTCGGTGCAACTTAGTAGGCGCATCTGGGTGAAAGACATAATTAATTGTGATGGGATAAAAAGCTGATGACGGTCCAATCTGAATTAAACTGACAACCGCTAATGATAACAAGTACATTCAGCTTTTTGGTGACAAATATTTGGCGCATCAGTCAGGGAATTAAAGCGATCCCATCTGTGCAATCATAAGAGAGAAGCTGCCTTCACCCAGAAGCTCTATAAATACCAGAGGCATCCTTCAGAAAAGGGGTTCCACCAGTTAACGAATTCATTTGTTCACCAACTTAGGAGCTTTAGCCGTGTTCATAGTTTCCTTTTATTTTTAAGGCGGAGCAAGGGAAGAGTAGAGGCACCGGAAGATCGCTCAGGGCAACTCAAGAGAGAACCCAGGGTGTAAAAGTAGAGAGCGGGCCGACTCTCGCGAGAGCGAGATTATCTTTTGAACACGAGTAGAAAAGCCAGTGTAAAAGCCTGGGACGCAAGAGATTACCACCAGACTCTTTATTCTATCCTTGAATTGTTATTTTGTACTTCATCTTTATATTTATACAATGGAAGTTCTTATTCTACGTCTTTTCACTCTCTTAGCACGCATGAATAGCTAAACTTGTCGAATGGGTTGAGAAGAACTAAGCTAACATGACCTAGGATGTTCATTGCTTGCAATTATCTTGTGTTATGCTGTGCCCAACACCCCTTTAGAGCTACTCGAGAGAGAGTCTAAAGAAAGAACCTGATTAGAACTGCATAAACAAGAGATAGGGACTTAGAGATAAGTTATGTTTATCAACCTGCATCGCATGCATCCTAGAGATAGGAATGATATTATGTGGTCACCTTATTTGTGTGTGTGTCATTTTGTCCTTGCATAAATAAGAATAAAGGCTTATGTGTAGGTCCTATAGACTTATTGCATATATCGCATGCGTTCTACCCTTAGAAGCGGTGGCATTCGCACCGAGAGGTGGTTTACTGTTGTATGCATGTTGCATGATCGTATAGCATGAACGTATCCTAGGAAGTGTTAGTCGAAACTTTTCTCAACCCGTTCACCGCATACTCATCGCATCTTCCATTTATTCAATTCTTTTCAAACTCCGCCACATTTGTTTATTTTTCATTACTGCAAACAACAACCTCAACAACTATTGATTTATTTGGTTATCGCAAAGTTTTCCTAAAAATTACCACCGCAACCTGTTTTCCCAAGTCCCTGAGTTCAACCCTGGACTTACCAGGAAACTCTGTTGGGTTTACACTTGGATTTCGCTGAGAAAACTTGAGTTCTCAACGCATTTTCATCATCACATTTCCTTCACAATTCCACATCATAAAACCACGCATCAGTCATCCTAGTGAAATGAAAGTCTCTATTATGAATGGTGTTATATAGTGAGACTAAACATTTCGTGGTCCGGTCTTATACAAACTTCTTTGTATAGAGTATCTCTGCTCGTTTGTCTAATACGTGAATGATCAGGATCAGATCATTTATAGCACTTTACAACATTTGTAATATCTACAAAGTGGGCCATACTCATAGTGTTACCAGGATAAGGTACCCAGCCTTATCCATATACTACAGACCATTTAGGTTATCACTTAAACATGATCTACGTGTATGTCCCTACATGCATGTTTACGTTACAACAATAACCTTGGATATTAGTTTATTACTTTGTGGTTAATGCAACTAAAATATCACATATTTCATAGACAAAGTGAATAAAATATCAAATATTATTAATAATATACAAGTTTGTTCATACAAGGTTTACGAACTATAGGATCCTACGAGATTTAGGGCATCAACCTCAATAGATCGAACGAAGGATGAAGATTTGGGGAAGCGACAGACGATTTTCGCTGCTGTGCTAGGGTTAAGAAGGGAGAAAATGAGCATATTTTGGGAAGAAGACGAGGGGCTAGAATTTAAATGGGAACTCCTAATGCTCTCCCATAGACCCTCGGGACTTCTACAAGAACTCTCGACACATTAAATAATTCGTCAGGAGTTCTAAAGAACTCCCGACGCTTAACTATGCCCGTCGGGAGTCAGTCCGAACTCCCGACAACCTTCTTACTTCTTCAAGAGATGGTCTCTCTCCCGACGATCGATATTCTGACGGTTATTTTATGCGTCGGGAGAGTCCTTTTTTCTTGTAGTGTTTGCACATGCCATCCACCGCCCATCACTGACACTCCAACACCGTTCGCCAAACGATGTCTTTTTCCATCTCAATCCCTATTTTCTCTCTCTTTGCGTATCTCTCTCTCCATCCACCTCACACACGTTGAGATTAGAAATTAGAGAACTAAGAGAAAATCAGACCCAACAAAAAAAGTAAGAAGGAAACTAACCGTATAGAAGAAGGAAACTAACCGTATAGAAGAAGGAAGAAAGAAAAGGTAAGAAAAGAAGAAAAAGAGAAAGAAGAAAGGAAGGAAAAAAGCGGCGACTAGAAGAAAGAGAATTTATAATATATAAAATTTTATAAACCTAATCGGTTACAATTTGTCATATATTTATTTATTTTGACTAAATTTACTGTTTTGGCACAATTTTCCAATAATAAATGATAATTTCAGTTTTGATAAATTATTAGATTATACTTCAACTTTTTTTTATAAAACATAGCAGTTTATTACCATATTTTTAGAAAATCTAAATTTAAATAAATAATACTAATCGAAACACTTTATCTATTTTTTTTAAACAATTTGTAAATAAATAAACCATGATTATAGTTTCTGATATAGATTTTTTCAAACAATTTTATGATTTTTATTTAGTGGTTAATTTATAGGTTGATTTTGTTTCTTTTATTTTCAAATAATGATAAAACCACATTTTTTTTCTTTTTAATTAAGTAAAAATCATAAAATGACTTGATGTACTAATACAATTATAATATTAAGCAGAAGACTATCTAACAAAATAAAATGAAATAACAGATATTAAATTTAATTCCTAGACTTTTGGACGGTGAAAAAATCAGACTAAGGGTCCATTTGGATTGACATAAAAAAATGATTTTAAAAAATTTATTTTTATTTAAATACTTTTAATAAAAATTGATTAAAATATAATTGAAAAATTGTTTCGAATGGTTGTCAATCACTCTAATTTCTTTCAAAATGACCTATTTTTTAAATGAAACACTTGAAAATGTAATCCAAACACACCTTAAAATAAAATAGAATCTAAAGCATAAGGATCAAAATTGTTAAATTTTTTTTTGACGAAAACTGTATTTTAAACCATAAAAAATTTGATATTATAAATTAAAATTATATTGTAATAAGAAATAATTTGGACAAATAAAAATTTATAAACTAAAATAAAGTAGAATCTAGTCAATAGAGTATAGGGATCTAAATTGTTTAAAAAATCAAAACTTAAATAAGATTAAAATTTAAAGTATCCTTATTCAGAACTAACCCTTCTCTGATGTACCGTTTACTAATATTAGAAAATAAATTGTATCCAAGCTCAACATCTACTCCCCTATTGATTATATTATCGTGAACAAGAATTTTTTCTCGATTATCTCAAGTTAATATTTGTTGAGCCAAATAACTGATCCACTCTTATTATGTCTTTCTCGAAAAGCATGTGAGTTTAATCTTGCGTCAACTGACAATGTCACTGCATAATTAACTAAAAAAAGAACAATATCTCTTTTCTTTACTTTTAATATGCTTTTCACTTCATTTACTGTTTTGTTTTTATTTCCTTTTATTATCAACTAGGTCTTTCTTAGGGATTCAAATGTGTAAATACTCCAAAGAAGGAGAAAAAGTCTGTCATAATGTAAAATAAAAGTAACTATAATTTGCATTTCCATAGCATTGTTTGCTTTTATTGAGTTCGTTTTCTATTATTACTTGCTAAATGTCACAAAGTTCATATTTTGACTATACATTTTTCTATTTTTCTTTAGTAAACAAAGAACTTCGTATGATATTTTGGCCCAAAATGGCCTAAAATGAATAAAATGAACAAACATGTGTCTTTTAACCTTCTTAAGTTAGTTTTTACTATTTTGAATTGCTTTTATAAGCTTTTAGAGAGGTTTTAATTGTTTTTTGGTAGAAAATGGATAGTGACATGCCTACATCGAATGATCATGCGCTCACATTGAAACCCTAATTTTATCAGATTGCGCTTAGTTGTTAACCTGCTGATTTTTCGGTCCACAGCCGTTTTCAACTCTGAAGCTTATTGAAAAATGTTTAGGACATGATTTTCGAGCACTCTTCACCCACTTTGACGTATATAAAGGATTGGAAGTCTCTCTAATCAATACTCAACTCTTTAGAAGAGATCTCACAAGCTACATCCAGAAATTCTTCAAGAACGAGAGTTCCTTTGAAGAACTATAGTTATTAGGTCTTTTCTACCTGTGAGATCGTGTATAGAGAGAGGATTTACCCTTGAAAGTGGTTAAATCCATCTTAGAGAGACATTTAGAGTGAGATTTTGATCCAATGAGTTATTGTTTCTGTTTTTCCAATATTTGTCTTTGTCATTCTTTAGTGTTCTTTTATTTCTTTACTTGTCCATTCTTTGAAAGTTGACATTGTAACTCATGACTTTGACATTAATGAAGATTATTCATTCTTCTCTAGCTATGGGCTATGTAATAACCCGAGTTTAGGAGGAGAATGAATCAATACCATATCTGAATGAGAGGGATCCTGAAGGCATGAAAATATAGTTAAGAAAGACTTAAAAGAATTAACAGTTACTACCTATACCAATAAGGTGCATCTTTCTTTTCGATGGCTTAATCATAGGAACTCCACAGTTAGGCATGCTTAGCTTAGAGCAAACCTATGTTGGGTGATCTCCTGGAAGTTTTCCTAGAATGTATGTGAGTGAGGACAAAGCATGGTGAAAGGACAAGTGTTGGTTTGTGGGGATAGTCTTCAACTTTGGAAGCACAAGAGGATAACGTGTCAGATTGTGGGTGATGCAAGGGAATGCCGGGGAAAATAAGATGTTGAATCTGAATTCCAAATCTTGAGCCTAGGGTGTTACAGAAGTAAGACGTGGTTAGGGGATGAACCAAGCGACTGATAGTGTTGACAATTAAAAAGCGGAAGCAATTAGGATCTTAAACACTCTAATTCTATCAATTTTAGTGATCTAGCAAGCATGGTCTTAATAAACAAAACTTTTTTCTATCTCAAAAACCTAGCTTGCATGTCTAAAACCTCGGCCAATTCAACTGATCCTTGTTTAACTCCTTCATGCAAAATTGATTCCATAGTCATTTGACACCCAACGTGTCAAGACTTAGTGAGAAAATTCCACTATGAAATCTATTTTCCAACTTTAAAACCAATTCTTAAAATTTTGAAATTAAAAAATCAATTTAATTGTTTTTTTAAACAAAAATCAATTTGAAGTCCAATTTAAAAATTGAAAAATTGAAAAAATTAATTCTAATAATTATTTTTTTAATAAAATTAATATCACTTAATTAAATTATTTTAATTAATTAAATTTGATATCTAATATCAATTTATTAAATCACCAATTCCTAAAACATGAATCCCTATTCATGTAATTAATATTTAAATCATATTTAAATATTATCTAATTCTCCAATTTTGTTTAATTCAATAATTAAACATATAATTGTATCATATATGATTACTGTTTCCTTCATTCGAATTTGAATGTTTTAAATTCTCTCATCACGCTATTCTAAGGTTTAGTCCGTTTGTGAACTAGTAAGGGGACCTAATGGACCAACAGATCATGAGCTCCAACGATCTAAGATTAATTGGCTAAACTCTTTAAATCAAATCAATCCACATTCGTTAACTACCGAGTCATTTCACTAAAGCCCAGTAATTGCACTTCCCTCATCGTTGATATATTTCTGTCCACTTGATTTAACCATAATCAGTAAGTCGACCATTCACAGGTTGTTCGTAATAATAGCTGGGTCAAAAGCTGTTTTACCCTAGATGTTACATCTTGCTCATTAAGTCCCACTGATCCTCTAATGAACAATCGGTTTGTGATCCAATCACCAAACCTTCTCGGGCCATGAGAGGGTGGGACCCCTTATTTAAGACCCAGAGTCAGTACTTAAGGGAACAACCTCTCTACTATCTCTTAAAGTGGGTAGGAGTGAGTTCCATCTTGCACCCTATGTCCCTAATTATCTACTCGGTCTTACCCTTAAAATAGTTGGCTTATTGAGCCGGCGTTATTGAGCCATTCTTCATCCATGCAAATCTAAGAATAATCTCGAATAAACAGAAGTTCATAGTCAGCTCAGGATTAAGGTCAGTTACCTAGGTCATCGCTTTGAAATAGTCAGTCCTTAAATAGTAATCGGGATGTAATTCAATAACAATTTTATTGAATAAACCTCAATAACTATTTTATTACAAATAAAATATGTTTAATTTTCCAAACTGCGAGTTTTAGAACATACAACCCAACAAGCTCCTACTTGGACTAAAACTCCAGTGGGTTTACATATATACAAATATATACAATATTGAGTATGAGAGAATAAGTATAATAAACTAGGGCATTAGATACCCAATAATTCTCCCACTTGTCCTAGATTTATCTATCTTGTAGTCCTAGTCCCATTAGGTGACCCTCAAACACTTTAGCTGGAAATGCCATTGTAAAAGGATCAACTAAATTTTCTTTTGAGGCTATCTGCGTGACGATCACGTCTCCTGGTTGTACTATCTTCCTCATGAGATGGTACTTGCATTTGATGTACTTTCTGTGCTTATGGCTTCTTTATTCTTTGGAATTTTCAACTGCCCCACTATTATCATAATAGAGGGTCATTGGCAGATGCATATTTAGAACCACTTCTAAGTCGATCAAGAACTTTCTAAGCCATACTGCCCCCTTGATTGCTTCACATGCAGCTACATACTCCGCTTCCATGGTGGAGTCAGCAATACAACTTTGCTTTATACTTCTCCATACTATAGCTCCTCCATTCAAAGTGAATATTGATCTTGAAGTTGATTTCCTAAAATTCACATCGGTCTGAAAATCAGAAACAATGTATCTAATAAGGATCAAATCCTTAGTTCCATACACGAGCATATGGTCCTTCATTCTCCAAAGATACTTGAGCATATTCTTAACAGCAGTCCAATGATCATATCTAGGATTGGACTGATACCTGTTGACTATTCCAACTACATAGCATATGTCGGGGTGCGTACACAACATGACATACATCAAACTTCCAACTACTGATGCATAGGAATTAGTGTCATAAACTCAACTTCTTGAGGTGTCTTAGGATATCATTCCTTAGACAAATGAATTCCATGTCTGAAAAGTAACATACCTCTATTGGAATTTTACATTTTATATCTAGACAACATCTTATCTATATAAGATGCCTAAGATAATGCTAAGATGCCTGAGATAATGCTAGTGCTCTGTTCTTGCTTTGAACTATTATGATCCTAAGAACATATAATGCATCTCCCAAATCCTTCATTTGGAAATGCAATGCCAACTTAGCATTAGCTAGGAATTCTACTTCATTTCCAATTAGTAGAATATCATTAACATTTAAACCAAAAAAGCAACAATCTTGTTGACAATCTTCTTGTAAACATGAGGTTCATCAACGTTCTGTTCAAAGTCATAAGATTTGATTGCAGTGTCAAATCTCATATTCTAGGATCGAGGTGCTTATTTCAACTCATAAATGGATCTTTTAAGCTTGAAAACCTTTTGTTCTTGACCTTGTTATATAAACTTCTTTGGTTTAGAAATATAGATACTCTATTCAATATAGCCATTTAGAAAGGTTGTCTTGACATCCATTTGCCATATTTCATAATTATAAAAAGCAACAATGGATAAGAGTATTCTAATAGACTTAGAAACTGGAGAAAAGGTTTCTTCATCGTCCATCCTTTCTCTTTGGGTAAACGCTTTTGTCACGAGTCTAGCTTTATAAGTTTGTACCTTACCAGCTTAGACTCATTTTCTTTTGTTGATCCATTTGCATCCAATAAGTTTTACCACTTCTGGTTGATCTACAAGTTTCGAGACTGAGTTGAAGTACACAAACTCCATTTTGAGATTCATGACTTTTATACATTGATCTCTATCCACATTTTTCATTGTCTGTTTAAAAATCAATGGATCCTGATACGTTATTTTATGTGATGAGATAATGGAATGAAATGCGGTGATGGGAATGCGTTGAGCATCAAGTTTTCTCAGCGGAATCTAAGTATAAATCCCACTGAGTTTCCTGGTAAGTCCAGGGTCGGACTCAGGGACTACGGAAAATGGTATGTGGTGATAATTTTCAAGAAGACTTTGTGGTAACCAGTAAATCAAATAGTTGTTTGGGTTGTTGTTTGCGGTATAAAATAAATGTATGCGGCAGATTTGAGAAAAGATCGATTATGCGGTAGATCAGATTTAGTCTACTCATGCGTAATAAACAGAGAGTGAACAGATATAAAGAAGTAAATTCCATTCTATAAGAATAAAGTTTAAG
>NC_052349.1:67597710-67693649 GCF_009727055.1 Benincasa hispida
TACAAAATGACAATGGAAGATAAGGATAGAGAGCCTGATAGCAATCCATTGCTTCCCAAAACTTTTACACTGTCAACTCTATTCTGTTCAAAAGATATTCTTACTTCCGTAGAAGCTGGCCCTTTCTCTGATCTCGACGCTTCCGGCACTCTTCCAAGCTCACCGAAACGATCTCTCGACACAATCTCGCTTCTCTCGCTTCCACCTTAAATAAAAGAAAAACTAAAAACAAGGCTATTCTAGCTAAGGGAAAATTCTCTAACTATCCGAACTATCCGAACTCCTTTACTGAAGGTTGCCTTGGGTATTTATAGAGCTTCGGGGTGAAAGGTGTCTTCTCTCTTATGATTGCACTGATGGGATGACATTAATTTTCTGTCTGATGCGCTGAATATTTGTTACCGAAAAGTTGAGTGTACTTGCTACAGTAGTTTGTTAGCAGCCTGTCAACTTAATTCGGACTCGACCGTCATCAGCTTTCTGTCCCATCATGATTTATTATGCTTTTCACCCAGATACGCCCACCAAGTTGCATAAGTTCTATGCGACAATCCTTTTTGAGTAGATGTTTGCGAGCATAAATCACCGCAAAGCCTTGCGGTAACGCTGCGTTTGACCGTGGATTCTTGTGATCGCATTTTTCGCCTTGCATCAACACATATTCTGCAAAAAAAATACAAAAGTTAGCTGTTTTTATGCGATGAACGCATGCGACTGCAATGTCATGAACTTAATGCTTTTTGGATGCAATCTTATATATTTTATCAACGCAAACTTGCATTGTTTAATAACTTAGTACTATAATATCATGCATTTCTGCCCGTTATCACACCCCTAAATTAAACAATGCTTGTCCTTAAGCATAAGCTAAAGATTTCCTTTAGAAAGTCGACCGCAATCTCTTTTCCTAAATTTCTCAAGGATACTTCATTCAAATCCTATACACCAAAATTTCCTTAATTCTTATTCAGGTCTCTTCTTAAAATATTTCTAAAATTTAGGAACCACATATTTAACCTTCAAAAGGACTTTATTAGATTCCAGGACATCGCATGATTTATTTCAAAAAACTTTTTTTTTTCACTAGGGTGTTAAATGATTTTTATCCTTGTATATTTTTGACATTATTATTTTTCTCTGACCTTGCACTGATCCAAGTGTCGCCTTCGTTTTAGCTTGCCTCCACATGTGTCATGCGGACATCCAACTACGAACAATGCACTCTTTCTCAGACTAAACTCATACCTACTTGGCAGCGGAGTTGCGGTCAATTATTTATGCGTTGATCCTGGCGACTTACTTTCGTTTTGGCTGGCCTCCACGTGTGTCATGCGGATATTCAACTATGGGTAAGTGCCCTTCACAACTTAACTCTTATCAACATGGGTTTCCCCATTGCGTTGACAGTGGAACTGTTATTCTCAAAATTTTCCTTTTTTTATATTTTTTTTTAATAAAACAAAAAATAGCAAGGTAGAAAATAAATACCTCACCCTCAAATTTAAAATGCGGCAATGTCCTTATTGCCAAAAGATTGAAAGAAGTCATGTGATGTTCTTAGGAAGTTTGGTAAAGGGTCAGTTTGAAAAAATGCTAGCAGACCACTAACTTCTAGAAATATTTCATGAGGTGATTTTTCTAAGATGAAGTTGACTATAGTGTATACGAAAAAATAGAAGCATGTGTTTCATCATTGAAATCATAATTGGCAAAGAGAAAGCATGCAGTGACTTACTAAATTTATCAATGTTAAATGATTGCAGTATCCAAAGAGGTTGCGATGATAAAATTTTCAAAATTAAAATGCGATGCGATAGTGCAGAATTTGGAATAAAGTCAAGGAGAACTACAACTTCCAAATTTGCACTATCGCCCGCATTATTTGTTGACGCATCTTGCTTTGTGGCGATCTTCTTTCTTTGCAATGTGGTGACAAAATAAAGTAGTAGCATCTTCGTGTAGCGCCTCCGCAATCGTGTACCTTGATCGTTTTGCAAAGAAAACATTGAGAAGGTCAAATAATATTAAAAAAAACAGAGTTAACGGAATCGCTTATCGCAAGCATTTTTTTTTTAAAGTAAAGAAGTACATATGCGATAACAGATAATAACAAGATGATGAAAGTTCATGAAGTATTGATGTAGAAAAAGGATATTCAAAAGGTTTGCATCCCTGATAAGGTTGAATCGCATAATGACTCAGAAACTGCTTATTTTGCGGTGCAAGCTTGACTTTTTACGTCTACGACGACTTTTTCTTCTTTTCTCTATCCTTGAAATCCTGTCTGTCTTAATCTGGAGCTTTTCCCTGTTAATGTTCATTATGATTTCCCCCTTGTGCATATCAATTTAAGCGCGACCGGTCGAGAGGAATGGTCGTCCCAATATGATGGGCGCATCTTCGTCCGCTTTATAATCCAAAATGATGAAGTCTGCCGGCAGGATGAATTTATCAATTAAGATTGCGACATCTTTCAACTCTCCCTCGAGATGTATTCAGGATCTGTCTACAAGTAGGAGAGTCTCTGTCGTGGGTGTGAGTGTGCCAGTATCCAATCGTTTGAAGATTATATCGGCATTATGTTTATACTCGCCCCAAGATCGCATAGTGCTTGGCCACTATAGATCCCTCCAATGGAGCATGGTATCGTGAAGATTCCTGAGTAGCACATTTTTGGTGGGATCATCGTATTTTGCGTTACTGCCACTGTCGCAATCTTTTCTTCATCATTATGCTTCTTTTTCAATTTTTGCGGAGATGGTGGTAGCTGAACTTTTTCTATCTAATGATCTAGAGGCTTGAGGATGGAAGCAACTTCTGGTTTCATTTGCCTGGGATCTTCTGAATTACAAGTCAACGGGTTCTCGGTTGTTACTACAATTAAGTTGGTCGTAATGGGTTCCTCCTCTACTTCCACAGTCATTTTTTCGCCTAGCAACGAGACTGCTAAGCATTATTCCTTCCCCGTACCCCTAGCGTTGCGAGGGAGCTCAGTTGAGCTCGACAAAGCTCCTTGCGGTCTATTTTTAAGTTCGCCCGCAATCTGTTTTAGCTGATTTCGAGATTTTGGATGGACGTTACTTGATTCTGAAGCACTGATTCATTTTTCTCAATGTACTACTTCAACAAGCTTTCTAAGGACTAATATTGCGGTGTCGAGAACTACTGGCTTGGTTGTGCGTTGGACCATTGGTTTGCGAGAAAAATCCGGGTGGCCCTTCTTTTTGCGCTACTGGTTGAAAGATTTGTTGTTGATTTTTCCATGCGAAATTGGGGTGGTTTCTCCACCCAGGGTTGTACGTGTCGGAATAAGGATTATTCTTTATGAAGCATACTGACTGCGGGTCTCCTGGGCATTCTTCCATTGGATGCGCATCTCCACAGATGACACAACTTGCGGTTGTTTGAGCAATTGCGTTAACCTGCCCTTTGTTCGCTTCCGTGCTGTTAATTGCGATGCCTTGTATCAAACTCACCATCGCAGTCATTTGGTTTTGAAGGGATGCGATGGCCCTGTTGTTTGCGTCATTGTTTCCAATTCTTAATCTTTGATCGCTTTCTCGCTAGTTCTCATGATTTTTGAAAATTCGATCAAGTATATTTTTGGCTTCCTTATATGTTTTGTCGAGCAGACCACCAGATGCTGCCGCATTGGCAGCAGTCTACGAAGCAGAGTTCAGTCCTTGATAAAAGATCTCCATTTGCAAGCAGTCTGGTAATCCGTTGTGTAGACAGTCTCTTACCAGCCTCTTAAACCTCGCCTAAGCATCATTGAGCGATTCGTCAGTTTCTTGTTCAAAATTTGTTATTATTTTCCTTCTCCATGTATTCTCGGTTGGTGGAAAATATTTCTTCATGAACTTTTCCACGACCTGTTCCCACGAATTTATCTCTCCCGGTTCGAGAGAATACACCCATTTTCTTGCCTGATCACACAAAGAAAATGGAAACAGAGTTAGTCGAACTTCTTCGGTAGAGATATTCGGGGACACAAAAGTGTTGCATATTTCTATGAAGCTCTGTAGGTGGGCGTACGGGTCCTCGCCATGCCTTCCTCCGAATTGTCCTACAGTCTGGATCATGTGCAGCATCACCTGTTTCATTTCAAATTGGGATCCATCAAGAGCAGGCCTCATGATTCTTAGAGAGAAATTGTAGAGGTTTGGTGATGCATAATCCCGAATGGGCCTATTGCGATCGTTTGCCAGTAGGATTGGATTCGCCATGATATTGTTTTCGTTTGGTGCTCCGTTTCCAGGCTGCTCCGACATGTCGTCTTTATCTGGTTGTTGTTGTTGGCGGCTATTTCTTAGTCTTCGTCAAAACGTCCTCTCAATCTCTGGTTTGTAATTCGCCAGAAATTGAGAGCTGCAAAGAAGTCAAAAAAATTACCGTTAGCACATTGAATTACCGAAGTCCCCGATAACAGCGCTAAAAACTTGATGCGTTATTTTATGTGATGAGATAATGGAATGAAATGAGGTGATGGGAATGCATTGAGCAATAAGTTTTCTCAGCAGAATCCAAGTATAAATCCCACTGAGTTTACTGGTAAGTCCAGGGTCGAACTCAGGGACTAGGGAAAACGGAATGCGATGATAATTTTTAAGAAGACTTTGCAGTAACCAGTAAATCAAATAGTTGTTTGGGTTGTTGTTTGCGGTATAAAATAAATGTATGCGGCAGATTTGAGAAAAGATCGATTGAGTCGGTGAAATAAGCAACTGTTTTAGTATCGAAGGAACGGGTTGAGAAGGTCTTTAACTAGCATTTCTCTGGAATGCGTCAAACTATGCGATCATGCTATACTCATGTGACAGGAAATCATTTTCCAATACAAATGCGGTGCTTCTAGTTCTAGGACGCATGTGTTGAATGCAATTAATGTCCATAGAGCTTATTCCTAAGTCTCTACTTGTTCCCTATGCGATGATGCAAGATGCACACAAAGACAAGGTGACCCGCACACAATCATATCCTATCTCTAGGATGCATGCGATGCGTTAATAGCAAACAGTGCTTATTCCTAAGCTCCTATCTCTTGATTATGCGTTCTAATCTGACTCTCCCGAGCCTAGATTCTAACATTGACTTTTCCAAGCCTAGATTCTGCCTTAGACTACCCTCTCGAGTATCTCTAGTGGACGAATGATGCATACATAATACAAGATGATTACATAGAATGAAGATCCCCAGTTATACTAGCTGAGTGCTTCTCAACCCATTCGACAGATTTAGCTACTCATGCGTAATAAACAGAGAGTGAACAGATATAAAGAAGTAAATTCCATTTCTATAGATAAGTTTAAGTACAAAATGACAATGGAAGATAAGGATAGAGAGCCTAGTAGCAATCCCTTGTTTCCCAAGGCTTTTACACTGTCAACTCTATTCTGTTCAAAAGATATTCCTGCTTCTACAGAAGCTGGCCCTTTCTCTGATCTAGACGCTTCCGGCACTCTTCCAAGTTCATCGAAACGATCTCTCGGCACAATCTCACTTCCCTTGCTTCCGCCTTAAATAAAAGAAAAACTAAGAACAAGGCTATTCTACCTAAGGAAAAATTCTCTAACTATCCGAACTATCCGAACTCTTTTATTGAATGTTACCTTGGGTATTTTTACAGCTTCGGGGTGAAAAATGTCTTCTCTCTTATGATTGCACTGATGGGATGACATTAATTCTCTATCTGATGCACTGAATATTTGTCACCAAAAAGTTGAGTGTACTTGCTACAGTAGTTCGTTAGCGGCTTGTCAACTTAATTCGGACTCGACCGTCATCAGCTTTCTGTCCCATCATTAGCGGCTTGAGTAGATGTTTGTGAGCACAAATCACTGCAAAGCCTTGCGGTAACATTGCGCTCGACCGTTGATTTCTTGTGATCGCATTTTTCGCCTTGCATCAACGCATATTCTGCACAAAAATACAAAAGTTAACTGTTTTTATGTGATGAATGCATGCGACCGTAATGTCATGAATTTAATGCTTTTCCGACGCAATCTTATATATTTTATCAATGCAAACCTGCATTGTTTAATAACTTAGTACTGTAATATTGTGCATTTCTGCCTGTTATCAGATCCTCTAAGCCATCATCAGGTATGACGACTTGAGTTTCTGTCAAACCCATGTAACGATCAAACTATCGAACAACCCTCTCATTACGTTGAGGCACTCTCAACTCTTGAGAAGGATGTGAAGTACCAATTTCATCAATAAGATTTCGAATCCTAATCCAAATGTTGGGCCTTGGGCATTACAAATAAGTATAACTTGGGAATCGATCCCAAGTTCATGAAGTTGAAAGTTGTATGGGACATGCATGCTTACATGATTGCTCAGGTTGATGAAGAGGCTATGATAGCGCGGATTGGGGAAGTTGTTACGTCATTTTGTTTGGAGAGTATAAAAAGAACTAGTTGGCAGTGTAGTGGCAGTGCAAGTAGCTTAAACTAATCGGACTCAACAGATACCAGAACCACCAGTTCAAGTGCCAACCCAGGCCCAAAGCCAGAATGTGCAAGACCCGTCCTTTACAGTTAAACACTTAGGGATTTCAGAAAATACAACCCTTGTACTTTCGATGGGTCGCTAAAGGACCTTGCAAGGGCAGAGGTGGGGTTGTTCTCCATCGAGACAGTCTTTCATTACATGAAGTGTTCAGAGGACCAGAAACTCCAATCCGTAGTTTTTATGTTAACAGATAACATGAAGATATGATGGCGTTCCACGAAAAAGATGATAGACACTAGCGGGGCCCTAGCATTGTGGGATCAATTTAAAGAGCACTTTTATGAAAAAAATACTTCTCCGCCAACACATGGTATAACAAACAGGCTGAATTTCTGAATTTGAAATAAGGGGTTATGTCAATGGAAGTGTATGAGTAGAAGTTTGACAAGTTGTTCCATTTTGCCCTTAAGTTGGTGGCCACTGAGATGAAAAGGTTAGAAAGATTTGTTCAGGGCTTGAGGAGCAAATTACGAGGCATGGTGCACACTCTTGAGCCAAAGACCTATGCTAAAGCTCTATGGCCAGCTGTAAGGATTGATGCTGATTTCCAGGAGGGGGATGAGTACAGGAGGTTATTGGGGGTAGGGACCTCTACAAGAAAAAAGAAAGGTAGAGCAGAAAATTTCTGAGACTCAGTATAAGGGTTAACATTTAGATAGACCGTTCCAAAACTTCATGCAGCAGACTACTGAGTCAGGAGGGACTTGGAGAGGAAAGCCCATTTGCAAATCTTGTGGAAAGAGACACTAGGGGGTGATGTTTGGCTCATATAGGGACATGCTATGATGCAAGTAGGAGGGGCATTCTATGGACCAATGTCTTCGTGTTTAGTCTGGTAGTAGAAGAAATTAGTCCTCGATCACCCATCAGGGGGTTACAAGTCTTCAGCAACAACAAAATCGTGTTTATTCAATCACTCGGCATGAGGCTGAGAAGTCGGATACAATGGTGACAGGTACGCTCCCAGTCTTGGGACACTATGTATTGGTGCTATTTGATTCGGGTTCATCCCATTCACTCATATCATCAGTATTTGTGAAGTATGCCATGTTATTGCATTATGTTTTATCAGTTTCTACTCCGTCTAAAGAAATTATGATAGCAAATGAAAAGATAAAAGCATGTCCGATTGTAATAACAAATCATACGTTAGATGTGACTTTGATAGTCTTGGAAATGTGCGATTTTGATGTTATATTAGGTATGGATTGGTTGGTTGCCAACCATGCCAGCATATTGTTCCCACAAGGGGGTGATCTTTAACCCTCCTACGGAAGCTAGCTTTAAGTTTAAAGGTGTCAAGTCCAAATTTCGAATCCTGGTCCGAATCCTAGGTCTAGGGTGTTGTAGGCTAATTCTCTAAGGGATTTAGTCATGTGGATACCCTAAGACTTTATGGCTTGAGCTAATGCAAATACACCATGTTGCTTTGACCTTTACATTTCCTTTATTAAGTTTACTATTATCTTGTTAAGTTGAATTGACCACTTAATTTAACATGTTAGTGGAGTCTTAATACAGTGAAGGTTAATTTAGAAAAGGATTTTATAAAGAAATACGAGACTAAGAGTCTACAATAGGTTGTCATGTAAACCTTGAACATAAGATACACCATATAACTTAGTTGTTGCATAAAATGATATAAGATTTAGCTAACCATAGCACTATAAGGCTAGCTACTTACGCTTCTGAAGGAACTTGTTAACAAGACTAAACAAGAGAAGGTTTATGTTCATGTTGGGTCATTTTCGTCGTGATATGATGACATATTTGATAACTTGTAGAAATATAAGTTAATTTACCTTTTTATCTAAAACAATTTAGAAAATTTTGGAAAATGCGACAGCTTGGTAAGAAAATCATGAAATTAATTATATCATGCGATCACATATGTATGAAATCTCACAATCCACGAAAGATATAAAAATCGTGCTTTTTGGATGCATAAAGTATATTTATGGGATCACAAGATATCACCATGAAGAAATTCCTGACGCCAACATTGGAATCGCATAGTTGGAAATGCATAGCCTCATGCAATAGAAGGTGACATGACGCATCGGTAGTAGAGGTTAAATCAAAGACCAACTTGGTAGTTGACATGAAAGCTTCGTGGCAGAGCCAATAAACTTCTGACGCGAAGCAGGCGGTGCAATAGGGTATGGAAATTAATGCATCATGTCAGTAAAATCATTAGTGAGAGATGAAGAAGTTTCTCCTTGACGTCTATAAATAGTCAGCAAAATTTTTATGCAAAAGAAGGGGGAGAGAGCCAAGACATTGGAGAAAACTCTACAACAATTCTTACTTAAAAACAGTTCCCTACGAACCCTCATGAAATCTTGAGTGAAAGCTCAAGATTTCTTCTTGAAACAAAAGAGAAAACTTCACCTTTAGCACGTCTTTGTAAAGCAATCATTTACAGAGCCGAAAGGAGCAAGAAATTGCACCCTACGATTTGATTTTCTATATCTATCTTTTTTTCTCTACTATTATTGTGGTTTATATTGTGTAAAACATTGAAAAACTTCTTTTTATCAATATGAATGCATCCATAGTTTATTGTTTATTCATCTCTCCATCTTCAACCATGAGCAACTAATTTCCAAATGGGTCGAGAAAATTACAACTAACATGAACTAAGTAAAGTATAATTGTACGTTCAACTTGTTTTATGTATGCTTCATGACTTATTTTGATCAAGTTGAGAGATTGCTCTAAATAGAATGAATCTATGTTTGAAAAAGCAAAAGATTTAGACCTCAAAACAAGAAAAGATTACCTTTAGAAATAAAGAGACATCTTTTGCATCAAAAACTCATCACATGCATCCTAGAAATAGGACATTGTGGCTAAATGCACTAAGAAATATAGCTTACGATTTTGAGTGATTTGCTTGAACACATGGTTTATGCATTTGCTTAGCAAGTACTAGTGAATATTTCTTTGAACCCTATTTTATTCATTAGGAATCTACATCTCTTTACTTAGGCTATTGTACTTACGATTGTGACCCTAATCGCATCCATCATTATTTACCTTCATTAGCGATGGTATAGGTATATCAAATCATCACATATTTAACAAAAATTCGCGTCAAGATCGAAACATTCGTTGTCATCACATCAATAGGACGCAATCCCTGAGTTCGATTCTGGACTTACCAGAATTCTAATTAGATTTATACTTGGGTCTAATTAGTAAAACAATGCGTTTATAAGGTATCACATAACATTCATTACATCACATAGTAAAATGCATCAATATCTCAAGGCATAAAGCTTGTTGGTTGAAATGTGACTGTAAATCCTTACTGTCATTTACTGTATACCTTAATATTTTGTACAATATCATAGTTCCCTTTATTTTCACTAAGTTACCACCAGTTTGCATTGTTATTATTGTTTAAAGAAAAATTGAATTGCATCTAGTCTCTTGGGATACGATACTTGGAATATTCCCAAGTTTATTACTAATTGATAGTGTATGCTTGCACTTGACCACATTGAATTCTATTCATATTCCTCATACATATTTGGTCAATCATTAGTATAGCTTGATCACCTAGATTAATGAAAATTTAGGTGATCTAACACACGATGAAATTTGTCACACAAAACATTACAGTATTTTCAGAGACATCATAAATAAATGTAGAAGACTAAAACTAGAACTGAACATAGAGTTTGGTAACCCGATTTGGTGCAATACCACATACATTTGAGGGGCAATGTGCTCGTGGAAAGGTATATTCACTAATATAAAATCAAGCAATTACAATGATATACTTATCTAAAAATAAAGGTAATTAAAGAAACACTCGAATAGCTAAACTTAGAGAACAATCACTTAGGCTCTCTCTAAGTGTGAGACTCCCTCTAAATGAAACTTAGGCTCCCCTTAAGTATAAGAATGTTAGTGAATGATCACTTAGGCTCCCTTATAGGTGTGAGACTCCTTCTCTACTAGTATCTTTCCACCTTCTTGTGAATATCTCTTCACATTATGAACTTATGTTCCCTCTAAGTTAGAGAATCTCTTCTCAAGAGATGATGTCTTAGGCTCTCTCTAAGACTAACCAATCTTCTCACAAAGCACGCTTCAACACGAACAATGACACAACTTCAAGATCAACAAAGATTCACAATCAAAGTTCAACCACCACAAAAACTGAACTCGTTTTGAATAAATCAATAAGATCTAAAGAATCACTTAGATCAAGAAAGGCAAAAACTTCACAATCTCTTAGATAGACACAGTCGTGTTTTTTCAGCACAAACACAAGATAATGGCTTTAATATTCTTCAAAACGGCCAACACTAAAATGGAACAAAAGGCTCATATATATTTAGGTACGGTTGAGAATATATCAAGGAAGAATAAATCAGCTCTGCAAGGAAAAATACAGCAAACCACGAAATCTGGAAAATACTACTGACACATAAGGAAAAAATTATTCTGCAGGTTTTTCTGTCTGTCACATAAAATGTCACATACAATGTCACGACATATTGTATGACATGTTGCAGAGGACAAGAAAACACATCAGCAAATATGCATTACACATATTAACATTTAAGGAATCAATCTCAAGGAAGAATTAGCCTGACACCGAACACGTTACATAAACATATTGCTCAAGTTTTTTTTTTATAATAAATAAGTCAATCATACTCCAATAAAAAATACCTTAACAATCTCCCCTTTGACTATTTTTTAAGGCAAAACAAACCATACAACAAAGCACGACAGAGGAAACTAAAAGGACCAGATTAACTATAATCAGACCAGATCAGATAAGAAACTGTAGTATTAAAATGTTGTACCAAACTCATTCTCCCCCTTTTGTTTGACTTACACAAGCCAACATTAACAATAGATTCTCTCCCTTCGCTAAGAAAGGAAGAAACCAACAACTTATTTAACCAATTAGGATGCCCTAAATCCTCTGCCCCCTCAGCAGAAATATAAATAGAGCCATTAGAATATGTATTAGCTAACAAATACCCAGAGTCTTCAGCATTTGGTCCCTGATGTAGATAACTCATTTGCACAATTAACAGACATCCTCAATAAACCACTACTGTGTTGAATGAGAACATTCAAGGCTCGTGTTGAGAGATACAGGCATGCATGATGAATGTAAAGGAATTAAATTCCTTAGTGGAAGCACATAAATGCACGTGCCAATGTAATTCTTTTTAGAAACTCAAAAAGAGAGAAAAAAAGATACAAAATCATAGGATAAATAATATTAAATTACAACATACTTAATTGATTTAAGAGAGAAAAACAACCTTTTGAAGACCGTCTTTTTCTTCAGATTCTTCCAAACAAATCCTCACAAAAAGATACAAACTTTTTCTCTTAACCAATAAATCTTCCTGGAACACCACCACATGACTTTCTTGCTAGTCTCAAGAACAAGAATTAAAGGAGTTATGGGCTCTTTGATTTAGAAAGTGAAAGAGTATTAGAGAGAATTCTTGAGAGATCAATTTTTGTAGAGAGATCTTGGGAAGCCACAAAACTATATAATAATTCTTCCTTTTTACGTATATCATGTGAAAGATATTGAAGGAGTATCTCCCTCAATCGTGTAGAATAACTCCCAATTTAATATTATTAAATTAAGAATGTTAATTTAATTAAAATATATAAATCATATTTAATATATAATAAAATTAATTAATCAACAAATTAAATATCAAATATTTAATTTAATTTGAATCAAATTCAAATAATGTTCTCTCACATAACTTATAGTTTTAATATGAATCTCATTCATATTAATTTTAACTTATAATTTTATATGAATCTTATTCATATAATTAATATTAATCTTATTCAAATATTTATTCATATGTAATTAGTTCCCTTATTTAATTTGAACAATTCAAATTAATCCAAAATTAACTGATTCTTATTTAACCTTTAATGAGCTAGCAAAGAGACTTTATAGACCTACAGATTAGATGCTCCAATGATATGAGATTAATTAATTATTCTCTTTAATTAAATTAATCAATATTCATTAACTGCAGATCACTCCACTAAAGACCCACAGCTGCACTCTTTGTACTGTAGATAAATTTTTGAGTCAATGGATATAACTAATCAATAGTAAGTCAACCTTCACAATTGCCCGTAACTATCACTTGATCAAATTACCATTTTACCCTTATAGTTATATCTAACTCCTTAAGTACCATTGATTTCTCTAATGAACAAAATATTTATAGTCCAACTATAAACCAACCCCTTTTAGGCCAGTGAGAGGGTGATGTCTCATTGTTCAAGACTTGAAATAAGCTATTAAGGGAGCAATTTACCTACTTACCCTAAAGAAGAGAAGGAGTGAATTTCATCTTGTGAAGATATGTTCTCAGCTCTCTACTCAGACAAATCCCCAAAATAGTAGGCTTATTGAGTCGGCGACTCACCCATACAAATCAAAGGATTTCCCTTATAACTCATGCAGGATAAAAGTCGAGTCACCTATGGTCATCCTATGAAATGTTAATTTCTTCAATTAGCGACATTATAAAGAGAAATTAAACATTTTGCAGTCTGGTCTTATACAAACTTTGTGTATTAGGATACCCTGAAATGCACACAAAATGTGCGCTATTTGCCTTAGATTTAAGATGATTTTTAATATGATTTTATAATATTTGATGTGTTTGCAAGTGATTTTTAGGTTTTATGATCAAGAATTGAATTATACTAAAAATTAGCCAAAAAGGACCAAATTATGCCTAAGGAAGTCAAAACTGAGCAATGAATCAAAGGGAGAGAAGAAAAAAAGGAAGAAAACATGAAGATGTGAAGATTTCTGCTGTCTGTTATCTTTTGTCTGTCATTAAAAGGAAAATGCAATGCCAGGGTAATTATGCTGCCTCGTTACGCTTGAAGGCAGTGGTTGTCCATCTGATACAACATAGTTATGCTCTAACCAATGTAAAATTATACTACGACAACAATAGACCAATGTAAATACGCTCAATTGGAGCGTAACTATGTTGCCTTTCCTAAAATAAAAATTTCTGCACTTTTGGAAAATTTCTCCTATTTAATCTAGGATTTTTTGCCTACCACTACATCGATATTTGGAGTGTTTGAAACCTAGAGAGAGGGTTTAGAGCACAATATGGAGTTTTCATGATCCCGGAAGAACTAAAGATTGTTCAAAGGCCAAATTCATCATGGGAAGGCGATCAAAAGCCAGATAACTTCTTCTTTCCCTTTTGTTTATTGGATTCTTTTCTGTATTCTTGCATTCTTGATTTGGTTCTATCCATGGAAGCCATGTAAGGCTAGATTTCTCATAGTTCTAGGGGTAGATTAATTCTTAGATTTAAATTGTTAAAAACTTTGCTTCTTGAATGTTAATTTATATTTCTGCTTTCTAGCATGACCCTTGTAACTAAACCTTCCTTGATCACCAATTCCAATACATTCAATGACATAGATCAAGTATGGATGGATAGCATGAAAACTACATGCAAAGTGATTTAGATCATACCTGTTTCCAACTGGTCCAAATTTCTTAATGAGATCATTCTTAAAACCTTTATGTTAAACTGCATGCATGATAAACGAATTCATATAATAAAACATAAACCATCAACTTTATTCTATATTAAAAATAAATAAAATAAGGTCAAAGAGCATCCTCAATAACAAACTCCCACTAAAACATGGAATAAAAAAAGTGACTAACACCCATGTGAGCAACATACTCATGAAAAACTTTAGGTAGTAAACCTTTAGTTGATGGATCTGCCATTATAGAGTTTGTTTCCACGTATTCTATCAAAATTTGACCATTCTGAACTCTTTCTTTAACAACCAAAAACTTCATGTCTACATGTTTTTACTTTGTATTGCTTCTGTTGTTGTTGGAATACATTACTGCTGACTTATTATCACAAAATAATTTTAGTGGTCTTTCTATGCCAACCACTATCCGTAGCCCAATGACAAAATTTCGCAACCATATTCCATGATTGGATGCCTCATAACATGCTATAAACTCCATAGCCATGGTAGAAAAAGCCATAAGTGTTTGTTTAACACTTCTCCAAGATATAGCTCCTTCAGCCAACATGAAGATATAGCCGTAAGTGGATCGCAAAGGGTCTTGACATCCAACATAAACAGAATGAGAATACCCAATGATCTCCAAAACTTCTGATCTCTAATAAGTGAGCATATAATCTTATGTTCTCTATAAATACCTCATAACCCGTTTTGCTGCTTTCCAATGATCCATCCCCGGGTTACTCAATAATCTGCCTAACACTTCAATTACGAATGCAATATTTGGACGCATGCATACTTGAGCATACATTAGAGTTTCAATAGTTGATGCATAAGGAACCTTCTGCATCTTCTTGGTTTGAGTATGGTCTTGGGGCATTGACCTAAATGAAATTTATCACCTTTAACGATCATGGTATATCTTGATGCACAATCTTTCATGCCAAATCTACTCAAAATCTTTTTAATGTAGTTATTTTTTTACAATCTCAAAATACCTTGAGAACGATCTCACAGTATTTCAATTCCTAATACAAAAGAATCATCACCAAGATCCTTCATCTCAAAATTCTTTTTGAGAAATCTCTTAGTGTCATGCAATAAACCTACATCATTACTAGCTACGAGTATGTCATAGACATATAATACTAGAAAGATTGATTTACTCCCACTGAACTTGTGATATACACAATCTTCCACTATATTCACCTCAAAACCAAAGGAGGTTATCACTTCATGGAATTTTTTATAACATTGACGAGAGACTTGTTTGAGACCGTAGATGGATTTCTTCATTTTTCACACCATAGACTTTGAATTACCAAACACAAAGTTTTCTGATTGCACCATATAAATTGTCTCATCAATGTTCCCATTGAGAAACACAGTTTTTACATCCATCTGGTGTAGCTCTAAATCAAAGTGAGCTACGAGTGCCATGGTTACCCTAAAAGAGTCTTTCGATGAAACCAGACAGAAAGTCTCTTTGTAATCAATGCCTTCCTTTTGAGTAAAACCCTTTGCAACAAGACGAGCCTTATATCTTTTGATATTGCCATGTGAATCCCTTTTGGTTTTAAATATCCATTTACAACCTATGGGTTTCACTCCTGATCGCAGTTCAACAAGTTCCCAAATGTCAATGTCTTTCATGTATTTTATTTCCTCTTCCATAACACTTATCCATTTTTTAGAGTTAGAACTTTGTAAAGCTTATTGAAAGTTGATTGGATCATCTTCTATTATGCTCACATCATCCTGATGTACTTGAAGAAACACAATATAATCATCTGGAATTTCACTTCTTCTCTCTCTAGTAGATTTTCTTAGTGGCACTTGATGGGTGGAAAATGGAGTAAATAAATATGCGTTCATTGTTCGTTCTCCATGCGTCGCTGGTCATGCGTTAGATTAAGGGATATGCAATATGCGTCTGATGACAATGCGTTCCTACCACAAGTTTTCTTGTTCTCTCTCCAAGTATAACGAGATCGCAAGTTTTTAGGGTGATCTGAGGTCGAACTCAGGGACTTGTAGCTAAGTGTTATGAAGTAATGTGTTGCGGCGAAGAATAAAAGTATATTAAGGTTTAAGGGCTATGCGCTACTCCTACTCCTAACTAGACAGATTAAGCAATGGAAGTATGACTATGAGAGTTAGAGACACGACAACTGTTAACGCGTAATAAGATAAATGGGAAAATAGATAAAATGGTGAGAATGACTTCACTGCATCAAGTCATCGCATCAATAAGCTTGATCGTAAGGGTAACCCCAGCCAACGCAAGCTATACGATTATGCTATATACACTTGACGAAGACGCATGCAATGCATTTGCGATAGTGTCGATAGAACTTATGTCTAAGTCTCTATTCTTACTCACGTGCTCCCACACATAAACAAGGTGACCGCATACCACGGTATCCTACTTTTGGACGCATGTGATGTGATCACATACTTTCATATCCTATCTATAGGGTGCATACGTTGTGTAATAGCAAACAGAACTTATTCCTAAGCTTCTATTCTTGCTTATGTGTTTCAATCTGACTCTCTCAAGCCTAGATTTGGTTTTTAGACTATTCTCCCAAGTATGCCCAAATGATGAATGATGCGCTCATAAGACAAGGTAATCACATAAAGTATGGTTGACATAAGATTATTCCTATCTCTAGGAACACTACTTACTTTGCTTAATGTGTTCCACTACTTACCCTCTCAGGCAGTTAGTTGCAGCTGATCAGCTCATAGACAAGCATTGCATCTGCTCATACACAAGTGTTGCCTCAGCCTCACACTGAGGAAATATAATTTTCTCACAATACCCATGCAACGCACACCTCTCGGTGTTTGCTACATGCTTCACATGTCTATGTCGCATGATTGAGTATGCGATACTCTAACAATCTTACTTAGTCCTTGCAATGAAAGTAAAGGATGATAAGAAGAAGTAAATGAAGATGGGATCGAAGGAAATAGAGAAATGCATTGATCACAATATGTATTAATATCTCAAGCCACAATGTAATACAATACAGAGATAGAAGAGATATGGAGGGCCAGATGGGTAATATCTTGCTTCCATCAGATGTGTGTTAAGGCTACCGGTGGTGCCATGGATGGGCGATGGAGTAATCTCTCTCGAGATCTATCTCCAGCGAAGCTCCAGTCGTCACTCGGAATGGTAGGAGGAATGAAGAACTCTTAAGAATATCTCCTCATACTTTTGTCTGGATCATAAGGATCTGCCCGAAGGCAGAAGCTCGGATGATTTGAAGTTGTGCTCTAAGGCTTTTATTTATAGAGCTCGATCACCGACAGCATTAATGGTCCTTCTCTAAATTTCTGCTGCTAACGGCGTGATGGACTTGCTCTGAATCTCTGCTACTAACGGCGTGGTAAGTGAAATGTCAACATCACCTTTTGATACTCTCAATGTATGCATTCGTGCTTGGTTTCCGAAGTATCATCACATTCCACCACCCTTGCGTTCATCCCCCTATTACGGTTATTACTCTGTAGCCACAACCTCTATGCGATGGACGCATGCGGTTAATGGCCGCAACATCCATGCGTCAAACGTATGCGATCGCCTCTATGATGGTGAGATTTTCCGCATGCGATTGATTCCTGCGATATCTACAAAAATAGACATTTGGACGCAAAATAATGCATAATAGAGGGTTAGCCTAGATTTTCATTGTTAATCGACGCAAGCTCACTTTTCACATGAATTCTTGGTATAATCACCGCATATTCTACTTATCAGCCCTCATAATTCTAAATACAAGGCATATAATAACGTGCATTTCTATCCGTCATCAGCACTTCTTGAGGTTGTTGAGTTTGAACTTCAGGTTCAACAATGGGGACTTCAATGTTGTCTTGTTCTATAATTGGTTCAATAGTGAAGTCAGGAATTGGAGCCTGAACATCATTTATAACCACATGAGGAAAAGACACTTATTCCTCTTCAAAAAAACTAATTCCTGTCTCAAACAATGATCTGGAATTGAGATCATAAAACTTGAAACCCTGAGAGCGCTTAGAATGCCTAACAAAATAGCAGTTAATAGTTCTTGAGTCCAATTTCCTTTCATTAGGCCTATAAGGCCTAGCCTCAGCTGGTCAACCCCAGATGTGAAGATGCCTAATACTAGGTTTCTTTCCTGTCCACAGCTCATAAGGGGTTTTAGCTACTACTTTACTAGATATCCTATTAAGGATATATGCTGCAGTCTTTAGTGCCTCACCCCAAAGGGGTTCTGGTAGAGAAGAATTATTGATCATACTTCTTACCATATCCTTCAGTGTTCTATTTCACCTTTCTACTACACCATTCATGTTGGGTTTTTCCGGCATAGTGTATTGCAGGACGATTCCATATTCCTTTAGGTATTTGGCAAATGACCCTGGACGTTGTTCACCTAATCTATCATATCTACCGTAATATTCACCACCACAATCAGATTTGACAACCTTAATTTTCTTTCCAAGTTGAAGTTCAATTTTAGCTTTGAAAGACTTGAAAACGTCCAAGGATTGAGAGTTCTCATAAATTAAATATAGGTACCCATATCTTGAATAGTCGTCTATAAATGTAATAAAATATTATTGTCCATTCAAAGAGGTCGTAGGGAATGGACCACAAATGTCTGTATGTGTTAGTTTTAAGACGTCTGAGCATCTATTGGTACCTAATTTTCTTATGTTTGTCTGTTTTTCCTTAATACATTCCACACAAATGTTGAAATTACTTAAATCAAGGGAATCAAGAATTTCATTTGACATAAGTCTCTAAATTGTTTTTTTAGAGACATGACCTAAACACTTGTGCCATAACATAGTGAAATTTTCATTTAGTTTACGCTTTGTACCACATGAACTAGATAACAGGATATTGTTAAATGAAGCAAAAGAATCAATCATATATAGACTATCAATAAAAGAACCAGTACCAATAAACTTAGAATCTTGAAAAGACTGACTTTATTATTTCCAAAAGAACAAGAAAAACCACATTTGTCCAAAATGAAAATAGAAACTAAATTCCATCTAAATGACGGTACAATAAAAGTCTCATTCACATCCAAATAACAACCAATTTTTAAAAGTAATCTAAAATTCTCAATAGCTTCAACTGGAATTGCTTTGCCATCGCCTACATAAATGAACCTTTCAACATCACTTAGTGGCTGACTCCACAGGCAACCTTGCATTGATATACTTATGTGAGTAGTAGTACTAGAATCTACCCAACAAGTATATGTAGGTACATAAGTTAAATTAACTTCAGAACAAACCAAAGTAAGAAGTTTACCCTCTTTTACACGTCACTTGGCGTACTTGAGACAATCTTTCTTGAAGTGACCTTTCATTTTACAGAAAAAACAAGGATTTTCATTATCTTGTTTCTTTTTTTAATCTACTAAGATGTCCCTTTTGCAACATCCACAAATTTCCTTTTCTTTTTATCACGAGAGCCTATTGCCAAATGAGCATTTTCTGTCTTTTCTCTCTTAATCCTATCTTCTTCTTGCACACATTGTGAGAGAAACTCAAATACTCCATTTATCCTTCTGAGTATTATAGTTTATCTTAAACTAAGTGAATTGTGTAGGAAGAGAGATAAGTACCAGATGCACGAGCAAATTTCATTTATCTCGATATCAGGTGCCTTTAATTTACCTATGAGATTGGACATTTCCATAATGTACTCCCTTACGTTTCCATGGCCCTTATACCTCATAGAAGTTAAAGAAATCAAAAGACTACTTTTTTCATTTTTAGCGAAATATTTCTCAATATGAGTAAGAAACTTATTGACATTTTCACTTTCTGTGATAGAGCTTCGAAAAGACTCCAGAATGGAGTGTCTAATGATCATCAAACACATGTGATTTGACTGGTTCCACTTTTCTATATTAGTCGTATTTGGTTGTTCCTCAGTAGAAGTAGGTTTATCGGTCCTTAATGCAAAGTCTAAATCCATACACCCGAGAAGTATCTTTAGGCTTTCCTTCCAAATCTTGAAGTTTGATCCATTCAATTTAGGGATTGAACTCAGATTTCCAGATATTTAAGTAAGACCATCCGAAACAATAAACAACAAAACATATGCTCATAATTAAAATATAACAAAATAATTTCACATATGTGGTGGGCCCCTTTACCAAGATACCTAATACAACATTGATGTCCAGCCTTTGGGCAAAAAATACCAATTGTAAATGATACTCTCAACATAGTAATCAAAGTATCGACAATAAACACTGTCAAAAAATAGCCTTTCTTTGGACTGACTATTTTTCACACGACCAATCTTTATAATGAAAGAGTTAAATAACATTCAGTGGAAGTACCAGAAACTAAAGCATGCTTTTCTAAAAAGAGGGTTTTAAGATCATACCTTTGATGAACTCTCCAAGAAACCGAGTGTACAGCAGCAGCCTTCACGTGATATCACTGTGAACCACCTCAAAGCCTTCCCTACTATGCCCTTGGAGCTTTAGGTAGAGTTGTGGGACTCAAGAATAGCTTGAAAAGGTGAAGAACAAAGAAGAACTCATAGTAGCCGACAAGAAGAACCGTTTCTTCTAACAGAAGTTTTTCTCTAAAAAATTCTGCATTCATTCTTCTCAAATGACTCCAATCTTCTTTATATATTGTAGATGAACATGTAAAGAAGTGCATGACTTGCAACTCATACTTAGAGAATCAATGAAGAGAAGATAATGGCCTTTGTGTGAGCATGAAGATGAAGGTAATGGAAAAAGTTCATTTTCCATTTTGTGCAACATGCAAAACGATTTTCATTTTTCTTTTAAAACATAAAATGAATTCTAAACCATTTTAATTGAAAATTTATTTTCTTAAATTAATTTCATAAATTAATTTAAAATATTAATTAATTTAATATCAAATACTAAATTAATTTTTGCAAATAAAATATATATTATCTTGTTCCGTTTAATTTGAACATTTCAAATTAATTTCTCAAGCTACCATAAAGCTTGTCCATTTATGAGCTAGTAGGGGGACCTTGCGGACCTACAGATCATGGGCTCCAACGATTCAAGATTAATCGACTAAACTCATTAGTCCGATCTAATCTCCGTTCGTTAACTAATGGGACACTCCACTATAGCCGATAATTGAACTCCCCTCACTGTAGATATATTATGTACACTTAATAACCATAATTAGTAAGTCGATCCTTCATAGATTGTTCATAATCACAGCTAGGTCAAAAATACCGTTTTACCCCTGTGACTACATCTTGTTCCTTAAGTTCCTACTGATCCTCTAATGAACAATTTTGATTCATAATCTCTATGAATCAAATCCTTTCTCTATCATGAGAAGGCGGGGCCCCGATTGTTTAAGACCTGGAGTCAATTCTTAAGAGAATAACTTATCTGCTAACCCTAAATAGGGTAGAAGTGAATTCCATCTTGCAAGGCTATGTCCCCAGCTATTCATCCGGTCTTATCCCCAAAATGGCAAGCTTATTGAGCAGTGTTGTTGGATTATTCTCACCGTTTGCAGATCAAAGGATAATCCCGAACAAACAGGAGTTCATAGCTAGCTCGGGATTAAGATCAAGTTAACCTAGGTTATATAATAAATGAAATAGTCAGTTTTAACAGTAAACGATCGTTATAAAGAAAAGTGACTTTTTCATGGTCTAGTCTATATGCAAACTCATTGCATAGGATGCCCCCACTCTCATGTCTCAACATGAACGATTTGTGGATCACATTGTTTGTAGTACCTTACAACTTCTTGTAACAACTACAGAGTGGGCCGCATCCAATAGTGTTACCAGGATGAGATACCCAATTTCATCCCTATACTTATTAGACCATTTAGGTTATATACTGTCAACTTGATCCTGTTTATGTCATTACATAAAGTTACAATATTCAGACTATAGCCAAGGATGCGTTTATTGGATTTTGATAATAAGATGCAAAATCAATAAGTCATTGTTATTGATAAAATAGAATGTTTAACACGAACTGCGAGTTTTAGGACATTTCCAACAATCTCCCACTTGGACTAAAACTCCAGTGAGAACAAATATATATAATATAATGTTGAGATACATAATGGGAAAAATACAATAAACTAGGGCATCTACAATACCATAGACATTCTCCCACTTGCCTTAGATTACACTACTAAGAGTCCTAGTCCAAGTAGGTGGCCCTCGAAAACTTTAGCCGAGAGGGCCTTCGTGAATGGATCAGCAAGGTTGTCTTCAGAGGCTATCTTTGTGACGAGCACGTCGCCTCTGTGTACGATCTCCTGGATGAGATGGTACTTTCTCTCAATGTGTTTTCCACGCTTATGACTCCTGGGTTCCTTTGAGTTAGCAACTGCACCACTGTTGTCACAATACAGTGTGATAGGCAGGTGCATATTTGGAACGACTTCCAAATCAACTAAGAATTTGCGTAGCCATACTACTTCCTTAGCAGCTTTGCATGTAGCCACGTATTCCACTTCCATGGTAGAGTCAGCGATACAACTTTGCTTGATGCTTCTCCAAATTATAGCTCATCCATTAAGAGTGAAAACTGATCCTGAGGTAGATTTCCTGGAATCTACGTCAATCTAAAAATCAGAATCAGTGTATCCCGTAAGGATCAAATCCTTAAGTCTGTACACAAGCATATAGTCCCTCGTTCTTCTTAGATACTTGAGGATATTTTTTACAGCGGTCCAATGACCATATCCAGGATTAGATTGGAACCTTCTGATGATTCCAACTGCAAAACATATGTTGGGGCGTGTACACAACATAGTGTACATCAAACTCCCAATTGCAGAAGCATATGGAATTTTGTTCATCTCCTCGACCTCTTGAGGTGTCTTAAGACTTTGTTCCTTCAACAAACGAATTCCATGCCTGAAAGGTAATAAACCTCTCTTGGAATTTTGCATATTATATCTTAACAACATCTTGTCAATATAAGATGCTTGAGACAATACCAATGTTCTATTCTTTCGATCTTGAAAGATCTGTATTCCTAGAACATACTGAGCATCAGTCAAATCTTTCATTTGGAACTGTGATGCTAACCATCTCTTTACGTCTGCAAGAAAACTTGTATCATTCCCAATGAGCAAGATATTATCAACGTATAAAACTAAGAATGCTACAGTTTTATTGACTATTTTTTTTATATACACAAGGTTCGTCAACATTTTGTTCAAAGCCATAAGATTTGATCGCAGTGTCAAATCTTATATTCCACGATCTAGACGCTTGTTTCAATCCATAAATGGATCGATTAAGCTTACAGACTTTTTGTTCCTATCCTTTTTTGACGAACCCCTCTAGTTGAGACATAAAACTACTTCCATCAAGATAGCCATTCAAAAAAGCTGTCTTGACATTCATTTTCCATATCTCATAGTCATAATATGTGGCAATGGCAAGAAGTATTCTTATTGATTTAATCATGGCAACAGGAGAAAAAGTTTCTTCATAATCAACTCCTTCTCTTTGGGTAAAACCCTTTGCCACGAGCCTTGCTTTATAGGTCTGTACCTTTTCAGTTTTGTTTTCTCTTGTATATCCACTTACAACCTATAGGTGTAACACCTTGTGGTTAATCTACAAGTTCCTAGACTGAGTTGAAGTACATAGACTCCATTTCATCATCCATGGCTTTTATCCATTGTTCCATGTCAACATCTTCCATTGCCCTCTTAAAGGTTAATGGAACCTCTAAATCATCATCTTGTATGATGTTTTGAGTTTCTATTAAACCCATGTATCATTCAGGTTGTTGAATAACCCTTCCACTACGACGAGGCATTCCCAACTCTTCGGCTGGACATGACGGGACAACAACCGTTGTTGATAGACCAGCTTGATCAACAACTCTTGTTGATCTTTCTGTAGTATCTTTAGACAGTTCTTGCAATATTAGTTTACTATGAGGTAGATGATTTTTAATATGATCCTCTTCCAAGAATGTTGCATTTGTCGATACAAACAATTTGTCTTCTTAGGAATCATAAAATTATCCTCCTTTTGTCTACATGGGATATCCTACAAATAGACATAATTTCGAACGTGTTTCCAATTTTTTAGGATTATGTACCAACATGTGTGCTGGGCAACCCCAGATGCGGAAATGACGTAAACTTGCTTTGCGTCCTTTCCACAATTCATATGGTGTTTCTGAAACACTTTTGGACAGAACAACGTTCAGAATATAAACTGTAGTCTGTACTGCATATCCTTAAAAGGATTGAGGTAATTGAGCATAACTCATCATAGACCGAACCATGTCTAACAAGGTTCGATTTTTCCTTTTTGCAACACCATTTTGTTGTGGTGTTCCAGGTGCTGTGAGTTGAGATTGAATTCCATGATCTACTAGATAGTTATGGAATTGAAATCCATATACTCACCACCTCGATCAGATCGAAGTGTTTTAATTCTTTTACTTAACTGATTTTCAGTCTCAGCCTTAAATTCTTTGAACTTTTCAAGAGTTTTAGACTTGTGACTGATTAAGTAAATATAGCCATATCGAGAGTAATCGTCAATAAAACTGACGAAGTACTGATATCCTCCTCGAGCTTTAACATTCATCGGACCACAAAGGTCTGAATGTATAAGTTCAAGAGGTTCTTTAGCACGAAGACCTTTGTCAGAAAAAGATCTTTTCGTCATTTTTCCCTCAAGGCATGATTCACATGGAGGTAGGGAATTGTCTTTTAACTGATTTAGATGACCGTTTCTTACCAATCACTGACGAAGTACTGATATCCTGTTGAGATTAATGTGACCAAGCCTGAGGTGCCAAAGATAGGCGTTAGGAGAAATTTTCCGCTTTTTATTATGAGTTTAAAACGTTTTAAACATTTCTATATTTAAAATAGTTTTTTGCTTCCGTTGGTTGCAATATGTATAAGTTATTTGCAAGTCTAGCAGAACAAATATGAACACCTCTTGATTAAATAAACACTTCATTATATTCAAAAGATACATTGTACATATTCTCTAAAAGACAAGAAATGGAGATCAGATTTCTTTTCATCTTAGGTACAAAGAACACATTCTTGAGTAAGATGAAAGAATCTCCAAAAAACAACTTCACATCTCCCACTGCTTCAGCTAAGATGACTTCAACTTGCCCACCTTGAATGTCATCTCATATTCAGAAAGTCTTCTTCAAGAACTAGTTTCCTGTAGAAAAGTACAAACATGATTAGCGGCGCCTGAATATAATATCCAGGTAAGGTGAGAATTTTCCACTATATATGTTTCAACAACTAGTAAATCATGTTTACCTTGTTTATTTTTTTCTGCTTTCTTTTCAGCCAGATATTTTGGGTAATTATACTTTCTATGCCCAACTCTCTACAATGGAAACATTTTCCCTTGGGAGTTTTGTTTTTGTTTTTCTTCGCAGGGGTTTTCTTTTTTCCTTTTCCTTTCTTCTTCATTTGAACGATTTTATCTTTAGAAGAAGAAGGACCAACTTTCTTATCATCAACGGGTTTTATACCAGACGTGGACCACGTCCCTTTGTAAAACTTTTTTGGTTTAGAAATAACATTTATTTCTTTTTCCTTAAGTTTCATCATCGATTGATAAGTTTGCAATTCATTCAACAGCGTTGTTAAGTTGTAAGTGATTTTGTTCATGATAACATTTGTCCTGAAAAGCAGATAGCTCTCCGGAAGAGATTCCAGTATCATGCTCACGTGACTTGTTTCGTCTATCATAGCCCCGTGAGCCACCGCGATGTTAAAATGGACCATTATGTCAACAACGTGTTCTCTTACATTGGTTCCATCCTTCATACGTGTCACATACACATATTTGTTGGCTTCATGACTAACAGACGATGACGGTTGCCCGAACATCTCCTGTAATGATACCATGATCTTACGAGCTGTGGGTATGACCTCATGTTTCTTGTTGAGTACATCAGATATACTTGCCATGATATAGGCCCGTGCTTTTTCGTTCGCCCTCACCCACCTATCATAAACATCCCGAACATTTCCGGTCGCCGTTGAACTGGGAACTGGAGGATGCTCCTCCATTAACACAAACCTCAAATCGTCTACTACTAATATTGTGTTGATATTCGATTTCCAATTCGAGTAATTCTCTCCGTTAAATTTGTCAAAAGCAAGTAGTTGTATAATCAAGTTCGACATTGCTGAAACATTTTAAATACTCTATTAAATATGCATCTAAACCCATTTTAGCAAAACTAATAAAGTACCCAATAAATCCTTATTTATTTGCAACGACACTTTAGTGATTTAGAACAAGTACTACCATGGGGTAGTCAAGAATTCCTTCACAGAAGCAAGACATTTCTTGACTAAATACTATTATCTAGAATAACTCATATTCCAATAGTTCTTTTGGTTATCATTTTTTGTCAAGATCTTTACTAACACTTAGTAATTCTTATAAGTATGACCCGCTAACAACTTACAAAATTTAGACATGCTTAACATCCACAACATTCAACAAAGGTATCTAATATAACTATTGTATTAAACACAATCCTAACATGCATACTATACATTATAACAATTATAACATACTTTCAATGCATGTAACATGCTTCCTACAGTGGGGTTTTAAATCTACATGGCATATTGTATGCATATACATGAATTATTTAATTATCACATACATCTCATGCATAAACAATTAAATACTAACTGTTATGGTTTTCGTTTTGGCATAAACAAGCAAACAGATGGCTAATTATTACAAATAGCTTCATAACCATCTTTGAATCGCTCGAACCGCTCCAAACCGAACCCAAACAACTTGAACCGGGTTGGATGAGTCTGAACTGTACCAACAAAGCCTGAACCAGACCAACCAAAACCATCTGAGGCTGAACCGGATTGAACCTACCGACTGCTCTTGGTCCAACCTCAAAATGTTGTTAAGGCCGATCGTGTAGCACTGAAGGTAATTGTCTAGTGTCATCGCCTTAAGTTGAGAGGAATTACATGATCTCTTAGTGTTTGCTGAAAGCTAAACGATCATTTAGCTTTATCGCATAGGACTAGACGATCGCTTAGTTCCATCATCGTGCAATTGCTTAGCTCCATCGCATAGTATTAAGCGATCGCTTAACACCATCACCCAGCACATTCAAGTCATCATTTAGTATCCGTTGTAGCTAAACGATCGCTTAGCTTCATCGTATAGAACATCATCTCGTCACATAGCATTTATCTACACGATCGCTTAACTTCGCGACCAAACGATCACTCAGTGCTATCGTGTAGCACTTCATCGCATCGCTTAGCGCACATCGTAGATAAACAATCGTATAGTGTCATCGTTTAGCAAATTCAATATATCGTTTAGTTTCCACGACAAATCTAAACGATCGCGTAATGCTATCATATAGCAAATGAACGCATCGCTTAGCTCCTGTAGGTACACGATCGTTTAGCATTCAACATCACAATGACCAGCGCATATTATTAAACGATCATCTAGCTTTTCTTCTCATCGTGTAACGTCTGGAGCTAAACGATCGCTTAGCAACTGGACCTCAGCAACAAATTTGAGTAGAAGCAGAAAAATACTGGAATAGCAGCTCGGCCTCCTTCGCTTATTTCTTCAATTACATCTTAATTTCAACTCTAATGACTCCAAATAAATTACAGACTCTTGCTAACACATATATTCTCATCAAACAATAGCCAATTACAAATTTAATTAAGAAATTAAAGAGAATTAAGATGCCAAAACTTAGAAAATCATAGCAGTGCATCAGTTTCATATATATCATGAAAAACACCCACCACACCAATATTAGACCGAATTGAAAGCTTAAAAGATGCTCTGATACAAATTGAAAGAGTTAAATAACATGCAACGGAAGTATCAAGGATCCATAAGTATTCAAATTCATTAATTTTGGTAGAAACTAAAGCATGCTTTTCTAAAAACAGGGTTTTAAGATCATACCTTTGATGAACTCTCCAAGAAACCGTGTGTACAGCAGCAGTCTTCACTTGATATCACCATGAACCACCTCAAAGCCTTCCCTACTATGCTCTTGGAGCTTTAGGCAAAGTTTTGGGACTCAAGAACAACTTAAAAAGGTGAAGAACAAAGAAGAATTCACAGCAGCCGACAAGAAGAACCGTTTCTTCTAATAGCAGTTTTCCTTTAAAAAATTCTACATTCATTCTTCTCAAATGATTTCAATCTTCTTTATATATTTTAGATGAACATGCAAAGAAGTGAAGTGTATGGCTTACAGCTCATGCTTGGAGAATCAATGAAGAGAAGATGATGGCCTTTGTGTGAGCATGAAGATGAAGGTAATGGAAAAAGTTCATTTCCCATTTTGTGCAATATGCAAAACGATTTTCATTTTTTTTAAAAAAAAACATAAAATGAATTCTAAACCATTTTAATTGAAAATTGATTTTTTTAAATTAATGTCATAAATTAATTTAAAATATTAATTAATTTAATTTCAAATACTAAATTAATTTTTGTACAATAATCATCTTCATATATTTAAATCATATGTAAATATATATATTCTTTTGTTCCATTTAATTTGAACGTTTCAAATTAATTTCTCAAGCTACCATAAAGCTCATCCATTTATGAGCTAGTAGGAGGACCTCGTGGACCTACAGATCATGGGCTCCAACGATTCGAGATTAATCAGCTAAACTCATTAGTCCGATCTAAACCCTGTTCGTTAACTAATGGGACACCCCACTATAGCCCATAGTTTAACTCCCCTCACTATAGATATATTATGTCCACTTAATAATCATAATTAGTAAGTCAATCATTCACAGGTTGTTCGTAATCACAGCTACGTCAAAAATACCGTTTTACTCTTATGTTACATCTTGTTCCTTAAGTTCTTACTGTTCCTCTAATGAATAATTCTGATTCATAATCTTTATTAATCAAATCCTTTCTCTATCATAAGAAGGCGAGGCCCCGATTGTTCAAGACCTGGAGTCAGTACTTAAGAGAACATGTATCTACTAACCCTAAATAAGGTAGGAGTGAATTCCATCTTACAAGGCTATGTCCCCAGCTATTCATCCGGTCTTATTCCCAAAATGGTAAGCTTATTGAGCAGTGTTGTTGGACTACTCTCACCATTTGCAGATCAAAGGATAATCCCGAACAAACAGGAGTTCATAACTAGCTCAGGATTAAGATCGAGTTAACCTAGGTTATATAATAAATGAAATAGTCAGTTTTAACAGTAAACGGTCGTTATAAAGAAAAGTGACTATTTTCGTGGTCTAGTCTATATGCAAACTCATTGCATAGGATGCCCCCACTCTCATGTCTCAACATAAACGATTTGTGGATCATATCGTTTATAGCACCTTACAACTTCTTGTAACAACTACTGAGTGGACCGCATCCAATAGTGTTACCAGGATGAGATACCCAATTTCATCCATATACTTATAAGACCATTTAGGCTATATACTGTCAAATTGATCCTGTTTAAGTCATTACATAAAGTTACAACATTCAGACTATAGTCAATGATGCGTTTATTGGATTTTGATAATAAGATGCAAAATCAACAAGTCATTGTTATTGATAGAATAGAATGTTTAACACGAACTGCGAGTTCTAGAACGTTCCCAACATATAGTTGCCACATACTCATTACCACATGCATACCCACAATTTGGCCAAATAATTATCTTTCTTTGGGCCGATAATTATCTGTATAAATTCATAAATATTCACATCTTATATTTCATAACTAAACCGATCTAGATAATAGAGGCTACTTTGGTAACATATTATTTTTTACCATTTCAATCTAAAATATAAGATACAATAATATAATAATATTATTATACAAAAATAAAAGAGGAAGAACACCAAATAGTTTTTACCAATATTTACTTACTAATTGCATACATATAATACAACTAAAACAACATAAACATGTGAAAATCGCCAAACATTATCAATCAAATTTAAATTTAAATTCATTAAAATATCAACCAAATTTAAATTTAAATTTACCACAAAATCAATCAAATTTAAATTTAAAACCACAACAAATTTAAACATAAATTCACAAATTTAAACCAATTAAAAAGGTTCCCAACTAATTAATTGAGAATTATCGACAGGATTGATTAATTTTGATTGATTAATACTTAAAAGTACAAGATCTTCGATCAATTTTAGTCTTAAAACTACCAAATTCAATCAATATTATTAATTCATAAAAGAAAACCACATAATTCAAATATTTGATTTTTTTAATGGACAGAAACCCACTAAATGTAGCATTAGAATATAGACTAAATGTAAGAATTCATATTCGCCGCATATTCTACTTAACAGCCCTCATAATTCTAAATAAAAGACCTATAATGACGTGCATTTCTACCCGTCATCATGTAGCCGAGCTCAGCGATCATATAGCATTTGGTAGGCGATCGTATAGCATTTTGTTACTCAGCAATCGTGTAGCAGAGCTAAGCGATCGTGTAGCCAAGCTCAGCGATCGTGTAGCATTTAGTAGGCAATCATATAGCATTGGATAGACGATCGTATAGCATTAGGTAGGTAATCGTATAGCATTTTGTTACTCAACGTCCATGTAGCAGAGCTAAGTGATCGTTTAGCCGAGCTCAGCGATCGTGTAGCATTGGGTAGGAAATCGAATAGCATTTTGTTACTCAGCAATCATGTAACGAAGCTCAGCGATCATGTAGATAATTTAAGTGATCGTATAGTATTTTGTAAACGATCGTTTGGACTTGTTAAGCGATCATCTAGTCTCTCGGTCGGTTCGATTCAAACCGAACGGTTTTCCTACGAACTCAAGAATCGAAACGACCTATTCGGGTTCATTAAAAAAAAAACCCCAAACCAAACCATTTTTTTTAACCAACTCAAACTAGCTGGGTTGGGTTGAGTTTCTCGGTTTTTTCGGGTCTTCGGTTTTTTTGAACACCTTTAGTGGAATCTCTCTCTAGATGGGATTCAAGAAAGACTAAGTGCTTATTGTTTTTGTATATTAGGGACCATAGCTCTAAGGTCTTTATATAATAGTTCAATTAGGGTTCCCATTAAACCCTAATTAACTAGGAATGAGCTTCTACCCATTAAGTCCATACTCAATTAGGAATCTAGGGCTTAATTAATTAGATCACATAATAGGGCTCAATCTAATAAAATAAATTATTAATCTACATACATAGCCCATACTTTAATTAAACATATTATTATTTAAATATGTCTAACATCTTTAATTGGCATGAGAAAATATTATTTGCAAAAGATTCAATTCGGATGAAGGACTTTTAGATCTAGATGTTGTGTTAATTACTTCGGGAGTCAAAGCATGTGGATTCAATAATACATTTTATGAACTTTATTCCCTAGAACATCTCTTAGTTGATAATTCTTCATATTTGATCACTTTTATTGTTTCTTAGTTAGTTTTAATTATCTTACATCACGAGTCGGTCTCTAAATAAAATTGGGACGATCTCAGAATAGCTAAAAGAATATCAATTTGATTCCTAAAGGACGATACTCGTCCTTTTATGTCGTTTTAATTACTACAACTTGATCGCGTTCACTTGCACGCCGCACCAAGTTTTTTGTGCCGTTGTTGGGGAATTTGTTTTGATTTTCTTTTAATATTTAAAATATTTAACTAATCTTAATTTAGGGTGTACATTAGTTTATTTTTGTTCTTATTTTTATTTTTATTTTTATTTTTTGTTTGTTTTTTGTTTTATTTATTTTTTTGAGTCATTTCTTGGTTGTTTCCATTTTGGTGTTTTGCATGTTACAGATTTCAATAATTATATGTTGCATCATGGACATTCACATACCTCCACATGAACGATTAGGATCACATCGTTTGTAACACTTTACAATTCTTGTAACAATCGGTGGGTCATATCCTAGTGACGCAATGATAAGGCCCCAACCTTATCCAGACCTTTTTGGTTATTATTTAAAATATGATCCAACCTTGTATGTCAATCACATACATGTTTAAGTTTGTATAAAATAACTACGAATTTTAGTTTATTGAATCAAGTTAATACGAATAAAAGGTCGAAAAATAACATTATTTTGTTGAATAAACAAATTTTATTTACAACATTACAAACCATGAGAATCTAAGAGATTTAGGATACCAGTCCCAATATAATGCTCCAACATGAGGATAAATATGAGGAGCTTCACCTGCTTCTACGGGTATGGCGCTAGCTAAACTTGTAATTACAGTTGCTCCCTAAAAACTCATTTGACACCAATGTAGTACGTATCCTGTAAAAGTTATCGTAGTCATTAATAGGAAGATTACAACTCATTCCTGTTGAGAATGAAGAAGAAGAAAGATCCTCTTTTGAATAGGAAAATTTAGTCACACTTAAAACTCATCAATATCATCCGAAAGCAAAATACCTATACCTACAAGCGGTAGAATATTGTGGACAATGTTAAACAAATGAAATTGTTGAAACAATTTGACATTGACATATTCTTGAGCCAAAGTTTATGAACCCCACCGGTGAAACCAATAACAAGCTCTTTTGTAACAGGATGATGGTCCAACTCAAACATGGATCCTTCACTCTCCAAGAATTGATTTATAACAACTAGAAGGAAGACAAAACAGTGATTTCTTATATGAACCCTTTTAAATCAGGATTGGTAGTGTTATCAAAATTCCTTGGGAGATTTACAATGAACTCATGAACCAGCTGAGGGTAGTAGGGGTCAACATTTAAGACAGTTTTAATCATGCCAACTTTAACAATTAATTCAACGAGACAATCTTGAGCTTGTTCAGAAAGCCCATTTTCACCAAAAATTTGCCTCTTGACCACATATTGCCACAAACTAAAACTCTTCTCAGAGAGAACAGAGATATCAATCAGAGCACAACAAGAACAATAGGAGGATATTTATTCACTATAATTCTAGAAGACTGATTATTTCCAACCTGATGAGGACTATCTTTCTCTGACGAACGGGAGCAATCCCAACAAGATCTTGACAAATCACATAACTCTTCATACAAACAACAAACTTTACAATCAAAACACTATCTCCAATATTCTTTTTAATAACATCATACTTAGGAGAAATAAATTCAGGAACATCACAAGCAGAGCCCCCTGCAATAACATTCTCAAGAACCACAATAGACAAATTAGGCAAACCTCTAACCAGGTCATAGTCAACAAGATCTTTTTCATATGGTATTAACTTAGCAGGACTATTTGCATTATTAATACCAGAAGAAACTAAAACTGGGGCAACTTTTTCAAAAATATCTTCTGAAACATCAGCAATCTTTTAGAAAGTAACAACAGAAACATGCTCAATCTCAACATAGTAACATGCAACATTCACAAAACAACAGGAATGATATTTTCAGAAGCTTTAGTTTCTTCTTTGTTAACAGTAGCCTTATCTACAACATCATGCAATCAAATATTTGATTAAATTATGTCAACATTTTCAACAACGATATTTTTCTTTGCATCCAAACAATTAATACTCACAACTTGATCAACAGACTACTATCAATAATCATTTTCTCATGCATATCTAAATCAAAAGAACGATTCATAGTAGCAACAATAGTAGACTCCACAATAGAAGCACTGAAATCCTCTAACACATTATTAGAAACATCATCAATATCCTCAGTGACAACAAGATCAACGGCTTCTTTGGAATTAATGCCAAAAGCAACAGAAGCAGTGATTTCAATTTCCTCAACATTCTCTACATTTTCAGACGTGATAATAAGCATAGGTTTGACATTACCAGCACTTTTAGTTGCAACAATTGGTTCAACAATAGTATCAGGAGACACAATGGCTTTACCCACAGATTCAACAAAGGCAGTTATATCAATAACGACTTCACACAATACATGAAGCTCAACAAGTATCTCAACATCCACAATATGTTCAATCACACTTTCAGTACAAGAAATTATGAACTTTGTGGGCACCAACGATTCAATATAATTCACAAAATAAATCTCAATACTACCAAAGATAAGTTGTGTGAAAACATCAAAATGAAAAGTAACAGCAGACACAACAATTGCAGCAGGTGTGATATGTCTAATAACAGAAGACACAATCAGTTCAACATTATCCATAGTGGTTTTAGTATTGCACAATATCCAAAATACCATACAACTCAACATGATCAACAACATTGTTAACAGGGTTCACATACTCCATAGGAACTATCAATATTATAGGTAATTTGGTCAGCATTCACAACCCTAGATTCTTCAAAACTCACATGCAAGTCAAGAGGAGTCACATTTCTGGACTTCTCTACAAAAGTACTAGATATAGTAGTAGATCTATTATCTTTAGGTTCCTTAGGAGAGGAAATGAGCTTAATTGAAGTATCTATAGAAACATACCTGGTGGACTGAGTGCATGTCCAGTGAGGTTTTTTATTGTTAAAATACCTGTTTAACATCATGCCTTTTCTTCCAATTTTTCTCTCACTGCTATAAGTCAATTATGCAAAGATCTAAAGTTGCCCTAAGGAATATAAATTGAACTACTTCCACAACATCCATATGGTTATTCTTACCAACCTCATTTCAAACGCAGTCTACATGTGTAGGACAAAAAGTTTCACCATCTTCTGAGACATCTCTTTGAAAACGGGGTCATCAACATAAATTTGAAAAATGCTTAGCTTTCTTTCTGACTTCTTGATAAACAGGGCATGCTTCAGTGTGAATATATGATGAGCTCGACCGTTGATAAAATATCACAAACAAATACTATAATCACTTCTTTGAAACCATTTTTGTCTCAATACACAACCAGTTAGGATATAACACGTGTTGCAAAAAATATGGAAATATTTGACATTATTAGAATTCCTCCCCCTCCATGTTCCATAATTTAGGGATACATACTACAGTCCAAGAGCAAGACAATTGAAAAAATGACAATCAACAATAATAACTTTAACCCAAGAGTGATAAGATAAAAGATTAGTATGTTGCATCAAATCAAGAGATCTCCTAAAGAAAACTGTATTTGCTCTCAATTATTTCATTTTGCTAAGAAGACAATTCGTGTTAGATTCCTTTAGTTGCATAGAATTCTAAAATAATTTAAAATAAGATAGGACCCATTAAGTTCATATGAAGACTTTTGAGAGCATAATCAGTGAGAAGCTGAGAAAGTTTTGTAGGAGTTTGTTTTCTAGCTTGACCAAGTCTTTTAAGCAAGAGCATAGCTTCATTGTGATTAGAGATGCTACAAACATGACCAACAACGTTAGGAATCCACAAGTAGCAATTATCAAAAGAACACATACTTGACATTATGAGAGATTTTTCATTGTCCATCACCAAACGTTTGTCTTTCGAGAAACTAACATTTAGGCCTTGCTCACATAACTGATTGATACTGATAAGATTTTTTGTTAGAATTTCCACAAGCATGACATCTTGAAGAGAGGAAAGACCAGGATATTGGATTTGCCCGCTACTAAGAATCTTTCTTTTTGTCCCATTACCAAACACGATATGACCAGATTCACAAGACTAAATATTTGTTATTAATTATTTCTCACCTGTCATATGTCTTGAGCATCCACTGTCAAAATACTAATCATCTTTTGAACAAGATTGACAAAATGTAAGTACCACATTGCATCAAACCCCTATTTTTTTCGCCACTCTTGTTTCAACAGAGAAGATACAAGCTTTTGAACATAATCTTTTCTGATTTGTGCAAATGATGACCATGATAAATTGTTAAGAAACCCATGAAGTTTAAAACAATAAGGTCTGATGTGACCCTTTTTACCATAATGATGACAAATTCACACTCTCTTGGTTTTAGTTTACAAACTTCCGAGAGGATGTCTGTGTAGATGTTGAAGATACATGTGGTGACACATGCTTTTAATTAATAGAGGGTTTAGATGATTCTGGTATATTTTCATGAGCATATTTTTTTTCTTGGCAAACTTAATTTTTTGTTTCCCTTTCGATGAATAATAACTTGCACCTTTGCATTTAGATCCAACGGAACCAAAACTAGATAGATCACCAAAAGCATTTCTATTTTTCAGTTCTCCAGAACATCAATTCCCGAATTTAACATTCTCATAGATTTTATACATATGTCTTTTTCAGCCCTGATATGATTTAAATCACGCGTAAGTTTTGAGATAGTAGTCATCAACCTGCGATTATCTGCAAGAAGAGATTCTATCCTCTCCTTTTGTACCTTTATAACCTTCACATCCTCTACCGATTGTTGGTGTAAAGTACGATAAGAAGTTTCAATTGATTCAGGGGAATCTTCTTATTGTTCATTACTTTTATCCATACACAAATTTTCTTGACTTCTGCCCCTATGAATGTCCTCAGAAATGTTACTAACAAGAACTCTGACATATTTTTTAGATTCACCGGTATCTTTAGTGTCTTCATTAGACAAAGTTAGCACATAACTCTTATTTTGCCATTTGGGGTAATTTTGACATTCAGGTTGATAATGACCGCATCCTTCACATTCCCTACACCGGAAGAATTCTCTTTTATTCTTATCAATACTACTTGAAGTATCAACATCTTTCTTCTAATTTTTGGATTTTTAAGGATTTGAATATGTGCTTCCACATTCTTTAACATGTCGAGGCACATAATTCCCAGATTCGTTTTCAAAGCACTTTAGAATCTTGTTTATCTGTTCATATAGCAAGAATATCGAGTGTTCAAGAGATTCTTTTTAATTCTACAATTTTACCTTTAAACTGATCATTTACAGAAGATTGTAGGGCAATGCCTTGATTTCTCTTGACAATCTTCCTATCAAAAGTTATCTCAAAAGTTAATAGAGATCCTATGAGTTCATCAAGCTCTATATTGGCAATATCTTGAGCTTCTTCTATAGCAGTTACTTTCATATCGAATCTCTTAGTCAGAGATCTAAGAACTTTTCTAACCAGTTTCTCTTCTGAGATATTCTCACCAAACTAAAAGATTCTTTAGCAATGTTAAGTAAACGAACATTAAATTCAACAATTGTTTCATCTTCAAACATTTTTAATCTTTCAAACTTAGTGGTCCAAAACTGAAGTCTTGATATCTCGACTCTTTATGTTTCCTCATGAGCAACAGTCAAGATGTCCCAAGCTTCATTGTAGAAACATATATATTAATCAAACAAAAGATATTTTTGTCTACATCATTAAAGATAGCATTAAGGGCACGAGAATTCCCTGAGGATGCTATGCCCTCGGCATTAGTCTATTCGGCTTCCGGCATAGGATTGTTCCGAACATTAGGAACAATAATTTGAGGAGGACTCCATCCAGTTACCATTCCATGCCGTATGATCAATAGACTTTAAGAAAGTTGTCATTCTAGCCTTCCAATATGATCAGTTTGTTCCATCCAGCATCAAGAGACGTGTGGTAGAACCACATTCTTTGATTCCTTCCATTTGAAGAAATTCAAATTGAAACACAATAAGTATGAAGGATCTCTTAATGAAGAGCATCCATGAGCGCGTTCGGATCTTTCCGATTTCATTGTGACCGAAATTACCATACACACATTCTATCAAATTGTTATGTAATTTACACTAATTAACGACATGCTTTGATAAATAAAATAAAAGGGATTAAGTTCGCATACTAGTTGAAGACTCTCTTCACTTCAAACTCAACGCAATGGAAACAACCTCTACATTATCTATCGCCCAGCAAAACAGTCAGCTACAGTAGCACGATCGTCTACACGAACAAGCACCATTAGAGCCTTTGGTATTCTCGGAGTGAGAATCTAAAGCATGGTCTTTGGTGAATTTGGTAGAGGAATGAGGAAAGAGTTGATCATGTAGAACGATAAGCAAGTAGAAGAAGGCTATCATATAGCGGGGATGCTTATTGTTTAGTAAAGCTACACGATCGTGTAAGTTTTACTGAACGATCGTCTAGTAATAGGTAAACGATCATTTAGAAAACACGGCACACTAGGTGATCGTTTAGTGAAGCTAAGCGATCATTTAGAGAAAAGCATGTGATCGTTTAGAGAAAAGTATGCGATCGTTTAGAAACGGGTGTGCGATCGTTTAAGCGATGAAGCTCTATCGTATAGGCTCTCGGCTAAGCGATCAAAACGTTTTTCACACCGATTGCGATTTTTTTCGAACTCTTTGCAAAATGAAACAAATTTTCATTTTATTCTTCAGTTACAATAACCGAATACGGATTCTCCCACTAACGCACGACCGAGGAGAGGTTTTCGGCCAATTATCATATAATTAACCAATTTAATTAATAAATGAATATAATCATATTATATTCTTACCCTATAGTTTGATATCATATATCTACTAGTAATTTCTCCTCCACTTGATATAAACCATATTTATATCTAATTTCCTAAAAAAAATGTATCTCATACATTTAGTCAATTATATCATATATAATTAATCAGTTCAATTATATCATGTCAATTTGAATATTTCCAACTGATCCAAAAACTGATTCTCGACTTTATCCAAGCTACCTAGGGGACCTTATGGACCTGTGGCTCGAAGCTCCAATGGTACATGAATAGCTGACTAAACTCTTTAGCCACGAGATCCACCATCCATTAACTGTCAGGCATTCCACTAAAGACCAACAGTTGAACTCTTTTAGCCATAGATATATTTTTGTGTCCATTGGATATAATTAATCATGAGTACGATGACCCTTCACATATGCTTGTAAGTACAGCTGCGCCAATTTACCGTTTTGCCTCTGTAGTTACATCTCACTCCTTAAGTACCATTGATTCCTCTAATGAACAATACAACATAGTCCACCTATGTATGAACACCTCTTGGGCCAAGAGAAGGTGTGTGGTGCCATATTGTTCAAGTCTTGGAATCAACCCTTAAGGGAGCTATCTATCTACTTGCCCCTGCTTCGGGGAAGAAGTGAATTCCATCTTGTGTAGCTGAGTTCCTAGCTCCCAAATCAGACGAATCCCAAAATGGTAGGTTTGAATCAGCGACCTGGCCACTCACACCCATACAAATCAAAGGACCGCCCTCAATGGCAGTAGTTCCTAACTCACTCAGGATTGAGGTCATTTTACCTATGGTCATCCTAGTGAAGTGAAGTCTCTGTCATGAACGGTGTATATTAACGAGACATTAACACTTTGTGGTCAGGTCTTATACAAACTCTTTGTATAGGACGCCCCGCTCGCATGTCCTCTACATGAATGATCAGGATCAAACCATCTATGACAAGTCACAACACTTGTGACCATTCCACAAATCGGGCCGCATCCGTAGCGTTACCAGGATAAGGTTTCCCTCCTATATCCATATACTACATACCATTTTAGTTATCACTTAAGACATGATCCACTTGTATGTCACCACATACATGCTTAAATTACATACAGATAACCAGGAATTTTATGTTTATTAGTTTGTGATAAAGCAATTAAAACATACAACTAAGCAAAATCAAGATGTGAAGTAAAATATCATATATTATACAATATAAGCATTCGTACAAACTGTTTACAAACTACAGGACATGAGATTTTAGGGCATCAACCCCAACAAAGTAATGGTGACCCGTTCTGACACCAATTGAAAATTTAGGTTATCTAACATACAATCAAACTTGTCACAGAGAATGTTACGAAATTTCCAAAGACATCATAAATAAATGCAAAAAACTAAAAGCAGAACAGAATACAAAGTTTAATAACCCAGTTCGGTGCATTATCACCTACGTCTGGGCGGCAGTATGCCCTTGGAAAGATATATTCACTAATATAAAGTCAAGAAATTATAGCGATGTACTTATCATAGCCCAAAGTCAAGAGCAAAAGGTTTGCAAGCTAAATCGGTCCATTTATGGACTGAAACAAGCATCTCAATCTTGGAACATAAGGTTTGATACTGCGATCAAATCTTATAGTTTTGACCAAAACGTTAATGAGCCTTGTGTCTACAAGAAAATCATCAACAGTTCAGTAGTTTTCCTAATGTTATATGTAGACGATATCCTACTCATTGGGAATGATGTAGGCTTACTAACTTCAATTAAGAATTGGCTAGCGACCCAATTCCAAATGAAATATTTGGGAGAGGCTCAGTTTGTTCTATATTAAACATGATTTGTTCTATCTTAAGAACGGTTCAAATCAATTGCATATTAATTAGACTAATATAATATGATTAATTATAGATGTGATCTATAATTAAGAGAGAAAATTATTTGAATAAGATTCAAATATTAAAGAGATATATACATATAAATATGTGATAATTATAGGTTAATTAATTCTATATTAAACATGATTTAATAAGTCGTTTAATTGATAAATTAATGGTTAATTAATTAATTTTTTAGAAGTAGAGATAAATAAACATGTGATGTTTATTTATTTATTTATTATATTAAAGGTAAATTATTTCAAGTGGTAAAACTGTTAAAAATATTTACAAAATATAGCAAAATTTTAGAACTATCAATGATATATGCTGATAGACACTGATAGATTCTATCAATGTCTATCAGCATATATCATTGATAGTTCTAAAATTTTGCTATATTTTGTAAATATTTTAGTTCATTTTTCTATATTAAAAACAACCATATATTAAATTGGACTTAATATATATGGTTGTTTAATTATTAGACTAATTAATTATAAAAGCTATTTAATTAAATTAGAACTAGAGTAGGAATAGAAAAGACTAGAAGAAGAGGTCACCCCCTCCTCTCTATAAATACGTCTTCATGACCCATGTTTGTGACACAGTTGAATTAAAAATTCTGAATCCTAGTCTCTTACTACTTCTCTTAAAATCTCTCTTCTTTTCTCTACTACTTCTTCTTCCTCTTCCAAGTTTTGGAGACCACACATCCAATTCTTGGGATCCTAGAAAATAACAAGGTTTCACTTACGGTGGTGTCCCTTGATCATTGAAGAGACGTTTTGGAGAAGACGTGGAGGGAATCGTGAAGATTTTGGGAATCTACAAAGGTAAGGTTTAGCTCTTCCCTCTGTTCTTCTCTTAAATGTGTGCTAATCTTGATTGTTTATCCATTATGTTATTATTTTTATACCGTATTATGTTTATGTAAAATCGAAAACAAAATGTAAGGCGATCACACGTTTCCACTTGGGATTCGATCCCTTCAAGTTGTAATTGTAGGATAGGCTACAACATGTTTGAATCCCTCATTTTTAGCCAAAACAACATCCCTTTGGCCGGGACGAATTTGTTGCCGAATTCTGGACCAAATAATTTAACCATTCATACCTAATTTTGCAGTAGTGGTAGCACGGATCGAACTCAAGTAATCGAAGAGTTTTCAAATTAAATAGTTTACAATTCTAGGTATTCGAAAAGTGGGGTTATGAGATTGATTGATTGCAATAAAATTTAAATAACATAAAAGTAGATAGAATAAAGTGAAAATTGAGATAAATATGTGAAGAGAGCCTAGCTTGGGTTATTACGAAAATTTCTCTATTCTATATACTCGATCATCGAATTCTCATCATTGGAATTAAATATTTGTTTATGCCTAACCGAACTAAATGGAAAAGCCAATTAATCGTCCTAATCAACTAATTAGTCCAAATTAAATTGATGAAAGACATGCAAATTCAAGTTTGTCCCAATTGCATTAAGGTCTACGACAAAGTTAAGTTGAATATTTAATTTTCAAGCGCCTAATTAAGTATTCATTCAATTCAATCCTAGGTTGGTTAGAACAAGACTTATCGCATTCGATTTGTAAGCTACCCTAACCTATCGTTTCTTAGCAATCAACATAAGTTTAAATGTCATGCATCAAATATTAATCTAAAGAAATAATCATAAAATTCAGAAGCATCCAATAATATGATCATAATATAATATAAATCAAAATTGAATCCAACAAACACAATCAAACTCGATTCGAAAACACACAAGCACATGAAAATAGAGATAAATCCTAAAACCTAAGCTAGAATGAGATACCTTAGCACATAATTGACATGATGGGCATCATTTGACTTGATTCCAAAAAGAAGATGGAAAGCCTCCTAAAATTTAGTGTCGTAGATGGATAAATGACAAAAAATGAAGAAGATGAGTGGTCATCCACCCACAACGGCCACCCAGATAAAAAGATATAACCTAAAAACTGAAGTGTAGTTTTTATAACCGTGTGACAACATCATGCGGCTACACTATTTTTAGTGTTATGTGAAGAGCACCGTGTTGTAACACTGTAGGGCACCGCGATACTCTTGCTTGGGGCACTTTTGTCATTTTCTCTCCCCTTTGAAGTCTCAGATGTCCTTTTAGCTCCTAATTGCTCCAAATTTACCCTGAACGACCGTGATGCTTCAGAATGCTTATATTATTTGAGATCCTACAAATATAAATATTTAACCACATTAAATATCATAAATGGGTAAGATTATAGGCACTAAAATAGCACATTTTTGGTGTTATTATCCTTCAAAATATTTTCAAATTTGGTTTCCTTCAATTACTATCTTGACAAATTTCTTTTTGTTTTAATCGAGGACTTTGTTACATATGTTCCCTTGGGACATGATACTTAAAATATTTCCTATTTACTACAGTTAGTTGATAGTGTGTACTTGCACTAGATAGGAAACTATTTTTTAAAAGGTTTTCATGTATAGCCAACATGTTTTTAGAAAATCAAAGTGCATCATATCGAGCTTCGAGAGACACATTGAATTTGAAAGTCTAGATTCATTCCCATTTTTAATACATGGTGTGCCTATTTGTTTCAAGTATTTACATTTATATAAAGAGGTTCATGTATGAAGTTGAAGGGTTGTTGGCCAAATCTAGACTACATAAATGAAAGGTTGTGTCCTTTCATCATGTCTTTTCATTTAATATATCTATAACTATATTCTTTTCTTATTGAGCACAAATTGAATGGATATTTCTCATAGAGCTTAAATCTCTCTAATCTTTATACTTTCTTTGTATTCTTTTTAGAATGCATGTTTATAACTTTCAATCTAGTTCTATTAATTAGATTGTGAAGAGTTATTTTGAAGATAGGAAGAAGTTCTTCTTTCTTCTTGATCATCAATCTTATTTTGAAGCAAATCTGTTTAGCTTTAATGAGGTTGTTCATCATTTCGTTAATGGAGTTATTCTTAGTATTGTTGTGGGGCTCATTTAAACTAAAGGGATTTCTCAAACATAACATTGAGATAGTGTCTTTTATTATCCCTCGGTTGACTTTCATGTTTTGTTGTATACATTATTTTAAGATTTTTTTTTAAAAAAAAAATCCAAACCAAAATTTTAATACTAGAAAATAGAGTCTTTAAGAACTTGTTTTTATTTTTGAAATTCGGTTAAGAATTCAAATGTTTACATAGTAAAAATGAAAACAAAAAAAATTGTGAGAAAACAAGAACAATTTTCAAAAGTTGAAAGTAAAAAAATTAAATGATTACCAAACGGGACCTAAATAATTATCAAACGGGACCTAATTTTTCAAATAATTATGCCTAGATTCTTATGTGGATATAGTTGTAAGGACAAGACACAAATAATTATGCATACATTCTTATGTGGATATAATTGTAAGGACAAGACAATGTAACATAAAAATAAAAAATTCACGAGAACACATAAAACCAAAAAAAACATTTTGTCGTGAGCCCATAGATACAAAGCATTGGATGAGATAACTTGCCTACCATCTAACAAGCTCAACAAACTTAAGCAAATGGGCCACTTTATTGCCCATTAAAGCTGAAAAAATGTGGGATTCAATTGGAACATGAGAGATGAAAAAAAGAACCTTTGGACAAAAATGTTCAACCCTATAAACTTTTAAGATTCTATAATGATCTTAAAAAATAATTATCTTGGTCAATAAAATTTTAGGGACAGTTGCAAATATAAATATTAGACCAAAAATATTAGCTGATATAACATAATGTAAAAAAAAAAAATTACAAATATGAACAAATTTAAATAGTCTATCGGTGATAGACCATATTATTGGTAGGAGTCTATTAGTGATAGACTATATCACTGGTAAGAGTCTATCAACGATAGAAGTTTATCGCTAATTGACTTGTCTGTATTTGCAATTTTTTAAAAATGATATTATACATTTGGTTATTATTTCTAAAAATGTTACTAATTGTAATTATCCAAAATTTTAAAACAACTATAAATTAACAAAAAAAAAAACATTTTTTTTCTTTTATCAATTGGGATTATTTTGCTAACTAATTATTATAACCACAATCATCGGTTATGACCCCGTTGGTGGCCATTTTTTTTTAAAATTAAGCTATCGACATTACTTCCACTGCTAAATTTCTTTATTTATGATTTACTTTTCACTAATGGTTTAAAAAATCAAGTCAAATTTTGAGAACTAAAAAAAATACCTTTAAAAAAGTTGTTTATGTTTTTTCAATTTGGTAAGAATTTAATCATTATACTTTAAAAAAAATGCAAATCAGTATAAGAAATATAGATGATATAAGTTTAATTTTCGAAAACAAAAATCAAATTCAAAATAATTACCGAACAAAATAACGAAATAACGGTAAGGACTAAGATATTGGATGGTACAAAAATAAATTTTGTTTCAATATTTTTGCAACATTTTCTTCAACTTTAAATTCACGCTTGATCTTATATCGTTTAAATTAATTCACAAGAGAGTGTTATTGTTTCGTCAAAATTTTTATATTATCTTACAAAGTTTATTAATTTTAATATTCAACACTATTTTGAATAAAGGTATACAGAAAAACATCTAATAATGAACCATCTTAGAAAGAAAACAAGAATAAAATAATTTCTAAATGTGCATTAAATAATTCATGTATGAGGAAAGCCTACAAATCAATAATACTTGGGCAGAAAAAAATGAGAATCACATCCTCAAATCTGTCAAATCAAGATGGGTTTATATAACAATTACATTAAAAAAATAAATAGAAATGCTCAATATTAATTATTAAATTCATTTTTATATTTTCTTTGTCTTTTTATTGAACTTTTCTAAAATAATTAGAAGAAAAAGTTGAGGATGAAATTATTGACAAAAGTTTAGTTTTCTTGTCGATAAGACTTTTGAAGTGATGGGTCTCATGTGATATAAAAAAAAACAATAATGTCTAAATAATACTCCATCACAATTTTCAATTGATTTAATGGTTAAATTTAATTAACTGTTTTTTTATTCAATTGACATGACCTTTTCGTCGTGCTCAATTTTTTTCTTCTAAAGAAAATTTCTTTTAAATTATATTAATAAAAACTTAATAACTTTCAAAATATATATGCTTCAAAAAAAAAAAAAAAAACTTTATTACTCGAAATTTGAATTTTTTAAAAAATATTATAGTTACATTACAAATTTAGTATTTCTAGTTCCAATTTAATATTTTGCTTCAGTGAAAATTAGAAAATTGCCCTTCTCATTACGATATTAAATGAGTAACACTTTTTCTATTTAATTTGGTAATATGTGAATTGTTTTCTATTTGAAATATGTTAAAAATGGAAACAATAAATAAATTTCAGTTGGATAACAGCCATTAAAAAAAATTGTTTAAAATACAGCTAACTTTTAATAACCAAAGTGCAACTTCTAAATTCATCAAACAACTAATTTTACCAAATTTCGTAATTAAACAAAATATTCAACCAAAAAAAATTCCAAGCCAAAACGAGCGTAATCGACTAGAATTATAAAGCTTCTAAAAATTAGAAAGTAATTTTCAAAAAACTATTTTTGTTTTTAAAATTGGACTAAAAATTCAAATATTATATTTGAGAAAGATACAAATTATGATAAAAAATATGAATGAAATAAAATTAATTTTCAAAAAACGAAAACAAAGAAACTTTGCTAAACTAACATTGAACCTCATAGATATTGGAAACTAACTTTCAATTAAGAAATTCTATACAGTGGGATGGGAAATGATGCAAAAGCCAAAGAAAATGATGGAAAAAGGAAGGTTATTATTTTTTTTATTATTCTATTGTTTTTTTTTTTTTTTTGGTCTCAGAATCAAGGGCTGTAAAAGGAAGGGCCACACTTGCATTTCCAACCCTCAGGCTCATAGTTAGTGTATTGGACCCCCACATGGCTGTGCCTGTTGGTGGCTGTAGGCACTTGAATGGCTTCACATGGAATGCATCCATAGCATTTGTGCTCACAGCTCGGCGGACTTGACCCTATTTTCCTCATCCCTCTATAGAATGCTTCTTCATTTACACCTTTACCAGCCTTTACAGACAGCAAAAAAATGAATTATTTCACCAAACAGATCACATACAAAGAGATAAAAGGTGGGAGAGGGGGGCTGACCTCTTTTGAATCCAAAGAGCCTGAAATAAGACCTGGCAGCAACAAAAGAAAAAACCAGACGACCTATGGCTAAGTAGATGTAATCATTGGATTGAGAAAGCCAACAAGAAAAAAGATCCAAGTATATTGGTAACAAACAAACAAACAAACCTTGTTGTTTATGAGGAAGGAGAGCATGATTTGGAGCAAAAGTTCTGGCTGCAGCAGAAACCCAACAGGCTAATTGCAGAATCAATATAAAACACCAGTATGTTCTTTTCATGTCTTCAATAGCCAAAATGATATTGATGATTATTGTGGGAAAGAGATGGTGAGTGGAAAAAATGGAAAATGATTTGAGTTATAAGAAGAAGGTGGGGGAAAGCTTAAGCCTTACAAGGAGGATCACATTTCCCCGTGCCCAAAGTCAGAGCCTTTCTCTCTCTCTCTCTCTCTGTGTGTGTGTGTATATATATATTGTTTTGTTTTGTTTGGTTTGGTTTGTTACTCTTCCAAGGTCCTAATCTTAGGACTGGCAGAGAGATTTTGCGTTAGAAACAAGTGATCGATTCCAGTTTCTTATCAAAGCAAAGCAAAGTCTCTCCACTCCACCTCATATCATTTGACAACTCACCATGAATACATAGAGAAGAGAACCTTGCAATTGCAAGAGTGCAAGAAATGAGCTGTAGAAATCCATTTTTCCTTCTTCTTTTTTTGATTTTGTCGCCTTCCAATACGATCCAGCCTCTCTCTTTCGCTCACTGCCAAATCAGACTAGTAAATGAACCAATACAGTGATCCCTATAAGGGCAGGCCCCAGCATAACAGCCACCCTCCCTTTTTCTCTAGGCTCTGCCATACCTGCAGAAGCAAGGTAAATATTCACAATAAAAAATTAATTTTTTTTTTTAAAAAAAATACCATCTACCAAGCCTGCAGGGTCATTATTTCACTCTGATAGTTTTATTCCTATTTAAAGCAGAAAAGATCCAGTGACAGAGAGCTATTTATGCAGAAGAAGGAAAAAGGCATCAATGTCTGAGATTCTGAGCACATTCAGCCCTCCAGAAAATTTTATTGAGTTAGTTAATAAATTAAATAAGGTACTTTTAATGGGGTCAATCTTTTATGGTATGTTTCCCACTATCTAAGATTATAATAACAATATTTTACTACAGTAAATATTATTTTGTATTTTCCAATTAGTTACAGTTAACATCATTTTAAAACTTTCGTTTACTATCGTTTTTACTATTTTACATTTATTATTTTATTATTTATTGCTCCAGTATTTACTATTTCTTTTTTAAACTAAAATATTTTCACTTTAAACACATACTATTATAATTCAAACTAAAATAATCTACATCTCAAACATAAATTATTATAACTCAACTATAATAACTTAGAAATATAATAAGCAACTTCTTGCCCCAAACGACCACTTACAGGTTAGTAGATTGAGAACATGATAAAATGCTGCTCCAAATCCAATCTCAGCCATCCATTTATCTTAGGTTAAATTATAAAAAATGTCACTGAACTTTATTCTTTGTGATAAAAATGTCTCTGAAGTTTCAAAATTTTCAAAAATACCTTTAAACTTTAAAAAAGAGTTCAAACAATACCCTTGCCGTTAATTTTGGATGGAAATCGTTAAAATTTTGTTTCAAAAAATACCCTTAAACTTTCAAAATGTTTCAAAAATACCTTTAATTTAATAAAAGTTCAAAAATACATTCACCGTTAGTATTGAACAAAAATAATTAATTCTCCATGAAAAAAATGACTCTAAAATTTAAAAAAATTAAAAAAAAAAAATCATAGTGATCGATTTGTTTGAAGTTTTTTTTAAGTTCGAAAAAATCAATTTTAAAATAAATTATATAGTTATCTCACTTTTTTCATATAGGTACTTTGTCCCAAACAATTTAAAAATTCAGAGTTATTTTTGAAACAAAATTTTTGAATATTTTTAAAAGTTTTGAAACTTCAAACATTTTTTATACAAAGCATAAAGGTCAAGGTTACTTCTTATAATTTAAAATTTATCTTATAACCAAAGATGGCAATCAAGAGCCGTTGGGGTGTGGAGGGTCCCAATTTGTAAGTAAAAAATGACGTTAGAATTAATCCGCACCAAAACTATCATATCACACTCAAATTTGCCTGTTTTCCCCGGTCACCACCACATTCTCCATCGATCAAGCTTAAATTACACATATTCTTTGTACTTACCCAATATTCATTACAGCAATTCTTAACATCCGCAATGAAAGGTTAATCCTTTATTTGACTCTATTTGGAGAAGTGTGATGAACAAATTAACAATGTCAAACTTAAAACATGGGAAGCAAGCCTTAGGCTTAAACTGTCACACGAGCAAATAATCAAACAGATGGCAGACACTAATCAGCGGTCTCTCTAGATTCAAGATAGCAATTCTTAACACCCCGAATGAATATATAATCGCTTAGTTGACTCCATTTGGAGAAGCGTGATAGAATGATGTCAAAGTTAAAACCTGGGAAGTAGGCGTTATATTAAAACAAGTCACAGAGGCAAATTATCAAACACATGGCAGGCACTAATTAGTGGTCTCTCTGACTATAAAGGACAAAGAAAGGGGCACTGAATCACTGTTCAAGCGGTTCGATGGGATGTGAATAATGCGAAAATGAAAGGATTTTGTAAAATAAAAATGGACAACGACAAAAATGGATAAGCAGAGAAGGTACTTTAAGCATCAAATGCACCGATTGTACGTTTTGAAGTAAGCTTTGTCCTGTTCAATATCGTCTGGGGATTTCTTATTGATAATCCGCGAGATTTGAGTGATTTGATTATTCGATCTGCTACATTTTCTTTCACTCTTCCTCCAGTTCTTCTTCTTCTTTTTGACCATCCATTAAAATCATGCTGATTTCCCTCAGCGGCTCTGGATTAGGAAATACCAGGACCCAGCTTTAGAATTTCAACCACAGAAATCGACCCTCAAACATAAAACGGTGTAGCATTGAATAATTTGGATTGGTTTGATTGGCAACCCAAATGACTCTAATAAAGTTTCCAATCCAACCCAACCCTTAAAATTTGGATTGGATTGGGTTGGATTATTGGGTTATAACTTATTTTTTTATTTTTAATGAAAAATATGTAAATTTATATGGTATTTATTGTAACTAAAATCTCATAACAATTTTAAAAGAAAAATACCAAATATGATGTTAAATATCAAATATGGTATTTATTGTTAAATCTCATAAAATCTCATAAAATTAAGATGTTAAATATCAAATATGATATTTATTGTAAATTTTAAACAAAAACAAATATCATCACAATTTTAAAAGAAAAATATTAAAAATTCAAAAATTATCGATACAAAAAAAATTAAACTTTATAATTTTGTTTGGGTTGGGTCAACCCAGATTATTTTTTAGCAAACCCACAACCCAACTCATCCTAATAAAAATAGAAAAATTCAACTCAACTCAACCATTATATTTTGGGTTGGATAATCTGGGTTATTCGAATTATTTGAACACCCCTATTTGAAACCAACCTAATGTTTCAACTGACTTTCCACATTGTACTTGGAGAAAATTTTAAGGATAAATTATAAAAAAATGGCCTTGGATTTTGTTATTTGTTAAAAAATATCAATACCAAAAATACCCTCCAACTTCCACAAATATTTCTAAAATATTTTTTGAAGTAAAAATACTTTAAAATTTTGAACGAAAATTAAGATACAAAATGGTTTCAAGTTTAAATGACTACAATGTTTTAAGTAATCACAACACGGTTCTCTAAGTCTTCATGTTTGACATTCTAATGGTAATTTTGAAACGTTTATGAAAGTTCATGAATAATATTGCACTAATTATTTAAAGTATGGAGGCATTTTTAAACAAAGAGCAAAGTCGAAGGGTGTTTACTATAATTTAGCCAATTTTAAATTTTACCACAAAACTTTGGAATTGTAGCGATTTAAATATGTCCACTACATTTTACTTGGATAAATATTGTGCATGGTTAATAATTTTATCAATTAAACTTCTAAAATTTTATAAATGGATAAATTTAAGCTCTCAATTAAAAGTTGATTTGAAAATTATTGTCCATGTATAAATTATGGTCTTCCATTTTTTAATATGACATTTGAATTAGTCTACCCATGTTTAATAATTAAATACATGAACAATTTTTCAAATTTAATCTTAATAAATGGTGTAAATTGATTTACTTATAACACTTAGAAATTTAGTTGAAACAATTATATGTTTCACACTATATTTTTCGAGCTAAGTTTGAAGGATGATGTAAATTGATACACTTAAAATTCATTGTTTAAATTGATACAATTATTAGTTAACAGTTTAAATTGTTGCAATCCAAAAATTTAGGGGTGTAAAATGATATTTTCCATATTTAAATTTTATAAGGATCTATAAGCTACATGAATAAAACTTTAGAAATCTACTAGGTACAAAATAAAAGTTCAAAGACTTGTTATACAAAATTAAAAATTTAAAGACTTGTTAGACACTCTTACACTACAAGAAATAATGGTTACGATAACTAATGAAAAAGACTATAAAAGACTTTTTATAGCTTTTATGTTATTAGAAGTCGGCGACTTTTTATGGTTTTTTTGTAAAGCTATAATGGAGGCTATAGTAAAGTATGAAGATATAGCATGTATACATGGCTACGAAAATATTCAATACTATTAGTCATTAAAGCTATCTTTAAGATATAATAGCTTACTCTCAATGTTATCTTTATTATATAATAGCTTTTTCTTAATGCTTTGTTTAATAGATGATAACATATATATCTTTAATCTTAAGCTATAACAAATAATATTGAAATTATGCTCATTTATATTACAAGCACTTGTTTTAACTAAATAAATACATGAAGTACTTCATAATGTATGCATTAACTACAATGATTTCCTTTCATTATTGGAATTTTGTAATTGATAGCACTAAAACTGTGCTATCTAACTTCGCTTAAATTGGGATTGTTCTAGGCTTTTATGTGTTTATTATGTTATTTGTAGGTTTTGAGCACGCAGAAGATAGAATCAAGCATTTGGGGTTATTTGGGGTTAATTTGAAGAAATTTGGAGTAAATTTGAGCATCCAGACTTCAAAAGAGAAAAATTACCAAAATGCCCCGAACCGTGCAATGCAACCTTCCACTAAATGTAGAGTTACGCTCAAAGACAGAAGCAACACATCATAAGCAACGTAATTATCCTAGTTTTACGTTGCATCCTTACGCTTAAAGGCAAAATGCAACATATCTGGGTAACATATCAATGTTGCCATTTGCGTAGTTAAGCTATCGACTTTGACAAAGAAAACATGCGCATGATCGGTGAACAACATAACACATCAGAGTAATGACGCTACACCTTAGGCTATGATAAGAAAAATTCAATGTAATTAGTGCCTATCGGTGTCGGTTATGCTGCGACTTTAATATAAATTGAATTCTTGCCGAATTAGGTCAGAATTCAACCAACCAACCGACGCACACACAATTCCTCTCATCTTTTCTCCTCTTTTTGGTCGGTAAAATGTATCAAAACGATTCCTTGGTGATTATTATGAATATTATAGGCTAAGGTAATCGTTTCTAGATTGGGTTTTAGGACTTTTTTACCTATTTGATGCATTTATGAAGTTTTCGAACTAGTTATTTGCAATTGTCGGATTTGGTTCTGTTCTTAAATGTTTATGATTATATTATTGGATGCTTGAAAATTTTATAATTATCGATTTTGATTGACATTGGACATGCGACGCTTAATCTTGTGTTAATCAACTAGAAGTAATAGGTTAGGTTAGCTTACAAATCATTAAGATGAGTTTTGTTCTAACCAACCTATAACCGAATCAACCGAATATTTATTTAATGTTGTTCCTATTACATATTCAACCTAATTTCGCCATAGATTTTAATGCTATTAGGCCAAGCATGTTGTTCATCAATTTAAATTGAGCTAATTAGTTTATTAGATCGAATAAACTGGTTGTTCCAATTAATTTGGTTAGGTATAAACAATTGCTTGACTCTAGTTATGAGAATCTTATGATCGAATGCATCGAATAGGAGAATCCCGTAACAATCTAAGCTAGGCTTTTTTCTCATTGTTTTCACAACTACTCTATTTTATGCATTTAAATTTCTTTTGCTACAAAACCATTTTCAAATCCCTCCTTCGGTTACCTTCGAGCTGAACACTTTAATTAAGAAATTCTAGAGCTCTCTGTATTCGACCCAGACTTGCCACTAAGACAGTGGTGGGTATGGTTAAATTATTTAGTCCATATCTGGACGGTGAAATTCGTACTGAAAAAATTGGTGTCATTGTCGGGAATTCAAGTTTTTTTTTCTAAGGGTTTCCGATTCTCTTTTTCTTCTTGATTTTTTTTTTTCTTTCTTTATATGACCTGATTCTCCCAGTATTAAAATTCTTTGTTGTATTTTGTAGAGCTTGGTAGGGAGGAAAAAAGACAAAGAAGAGAGGCTAAATAGCGAAGAGTTCTAAAAGAGCAAATTCAAGTTGAAGGCATATTTGAAGAGGAGCATTCTAAAAAGCATTTTGAACAGGAGACAATGGTGCAACCTAAAGAGCTCACCTCGAAGAAGCTTTTAACTCCCAGCCTTACTCAATGACTCCTTTACATCACTTACCCCAAGACCATAGGTAATTTCAAGTTAAAAATTGATCTAGTTCATTTACTACCTTCTTTTTCTAGACGTGCATGTGAGGATCCATACAAGCACTTGAAGGACTTCCACATCGTGTGTAGTGGAATGCATCCTCACGGTGTAACTAAGAAGCAGCTCAACCTACGAGCCTTCCCGTTCTCTCTACAGGATGACGCAAAAGACTAATTTGTTGGTATTGGTGTTCGAATTCTCCCAAAGTCTCGTTGTTTTGTAAAGATACACATTGTTCAATGAATAAAATAAGTGTTATTTAATTCTGGCATTTACTCATATCCAATAAGCAATGCTCTTTGGTTATCTTATGTGAACTTAAGTATGTATATGTGATATACAAGTGGATCATGCCTTAAGTGATAACCTAAATAGGTCTGTAGTATAAGGATTAAGGTGGGATACCTGATCTTGGGGACACTACGGATACAGCCCACTTTGTAGAAGTTTTCAAGTGTTGTAAACTACTACAGATGGTAGATCTTGACCATTCATGTGAAGACGTGCGAGCAGGGGTGTCCTATACAAAGAGTTTATATAAGACCTAGACCACTAGATGACTAGACTCTGTATATAACACCGTTGATACGAGAGACTTACATCTCACCTAAATGACCATAGGTGACATGACCTCAATCCTGAGTGTTTTGGAAATTCGTGCCTTTGAGGGCGGTCCTTTGATTAGTATGGATGAGAGTGGCCAGATTGCCAACTTAACATGCCTACCTTTTTGGAGACTTGTCTGATTTAGGAGTTGGGAACTCAATCCACAAGATGGAATTCACTCCTTTCCCGAAGCATGGATAAGTAGAGAGATTGCTCCCTTAAGGGTTGATTCCGGGGCTTGAACATAGTGGCCACAACTTCTCTTTGGAAGAGAAGACTCAATCATTGTAGGACTATGACTTATGTTCATTAAAGAGATCAATGGTACTTAAGGAGACAGATGTAACTACAAGGGCATAATGATTATTGGCCCAACTGTACTTACGAGCGATCTGTGAAGGGTTGTCGCCCTATTGATTGGTTAAGATGGATACATAATATATTTGTGGTAAGGAAAGTTCAGTTGTCGGTCTTTAGTGGAGTGCATGGCAGTTAACGGATGGTGGTTCCCATGACTAAAGAGTTTAGTCAGTTATTCACGTATCGTTGGAGCTTCGAGCTACAAGTCCATGAGGTCCCCTTGATAGTTCAATGGATTCAGTTGAGAATCAGTTCTTGGTGTCGATTTGAAATGTTCAAATTGACAAAAGGTATTTTTATTATATATGATATAATCGGTATAATGTATGAGATACATTTAGTGGAGTATTGATCTAAATGAGATTTATATTAAGTACCATGGAATAGAAAAAGAACTATGGTTTATATGTTTCATGAGATGGAATGTTAAAACTATAGGTTATAAATATAGTATGATAAGTTGGTTATCATTTATATTTATAATAATATTAATTATTGGATAATTAACACTCTTTTTTTAATAACCAAGTGAGTGGGTGGTTATTGAATTCATGGTAACCGTGAGTTTAAAAGGAAATTGGTCTTCCTATTTTGAAAATAAGTTTTTACAAAAGATTGAAAAAGTTTCGAGTTTTCTCTCCACGCAAAGAAACTCACAGTGTCGTCAAGTAAATTTCGGATTTACTAAACAATGGCAGGGTGAGCTAAACGATCGTGCAATGGCGAGCTAAACGATCGTGCAGTATTTACTAAACGATCACATAGCTTTTCTAGACGATCACTTGCCCAAGTAAACGTAGTGTACAGCCTGTAGGCGACAGATCGAGCTAAACGATGAGCAAAACAATCGCATAGCTTTTGCTAGACGATCGCATAGCTTTATCTAAACGATTGGACATCGACCTATACAATAGGTCTCCGCCATCTCTCGCTTACCCAGTCGTGTGCACGATCGGTGTTTCCTCCTTCGTCTGCCTCATTCTAGTCTGAACAGAGCCCACCTTTTGGATTCTCACACCGAGAATACCAAGGTAGCCTTGTTGGTTGTGTCAGACTCAACTCGACACCGTCAAGGTTTTATTGAGGTTGTTCGTGGTGCTGTGAAGGCCATTTGTGTTGCTAAGGAGTTTGTGACCAAGGCGATCATTGAGGACAAGTGCGGAGTGCGAAGTGCTGTGTTCGTTGCTATGATGCGATCGTGTAGATCGAGCATTCGAAGTTACTGTTGTTCGACCGATCGTGCGCAATGGAGCGTGAAGACGCTTCTTCGATTGTTCGTACAGTTTTCTCTTTGTGCATTTGTTGTTCATGCTATAACTTCTGCATTTTAATTGTATAACCGCTTGTTTGAAGTCGACTGTAAATGTATTGTTCGTTCATGATTGTGATTTGGAATAATCTTTCTTCCGTAATTCATGGAAATCTCACTTCCGATTTCCTTCATGGTTGCACTATCTACCATCAGGGTGTATCACCACTTGGACAGAGATAAAGAAGAGGTTTCTGGATAAATTTTTTCCAGCATCTAGAGTCGCCAAAATAAGGAAAGAGATTTATAGCACCATAAAAGAGCATGTAAAATGATTATACGAGTATTGGGAAAGGTTCAAACGCCTCCACGCTGGCCTTCCAATCATCATATCCTAGATCACCTCCTGATTTACAACTTTTATGAGTGATTACTACAGTAGGACAAAAGTAATATCAATGCAGCTACAGGTGGAACACTTGTGAACAAAACTCCCTTTTAAGCTATGAAGCTAAAAATAACCAGCATTTTGGGACAAGAAATCATAGCTCTTAATCAACCACATATTCGCAAGAGGCAAATGAACTTAAAGTTGAAATTGTTGAACTATCTTCTCTTATGAAACAGATTTTCTCTGCAAAGACGCAATCTAAGAGGTAAATTATGCTGGAAATCAGAAAAGCAATCAAATGTACAATGTTAATTGTTGGGGAAACCAAGGACACCAGGGCCAAAGCAGTTTGAGTATGCCTTTATATTGAATTTTATGCCCTAAAACTCGTAGATATTAAATGTAATTAATTGACAGCATCAATAAAGAGTTATCGATGTTATTTCTGAAGGATCTCTTAACGAAGAGTTCCATGAGCGCGTTCGGATCGCTCCAATTTCACCGTGATCGAAATATACCATATACATTCAAACGCACAGTTATGCAAACAAACAGTAATTAATAGCATACTCTGAACAAGAAATAACAAGGGAGAGACTTTTCATACCAGTTGAAGATGCTCTTCAAACTTTTGAACTCAATGCAGCGGAAGACCTCTACCCGAACAACCAACACCTAGCAGATGCGTCGACTACAGCTGCACGAACAACCGAAAACACACGAACGCGGCCGAGACGACACCACCAGAAAGAAGCCTTAGGTATTCTCAGAGTGATAACCCAAAGCGTGGTCTTTGGTGAGTTTGGTAGAGGTAGGAGGAAGAACTGATCGTGTAGGTGATAAGCAAATGGGAAAGAATATAAAGCTATCACATAGAAAAATGATTACCACTTAGAAGAAACTACACGATCGTGTAGATTTTATCAAACGATCTTTTAGAAAACAGTAGGCGATCGTTTAGCAAATACAACACACTATACAATCATTTAGGAAAGCTAACCGATCATTTAGAACTTAGAATGCGATCATTTAGGTGCTAGGTATGCGATTGTTTAGGCGCTGAGCAACTATCGTATAGGCTCTCGAGTTTAAGCGATCGATTACTTTTTCACACGAACGCAAACCTTCGATCTTTTTTCGAACCTTTCAAAATGAAACAAATTTCATTTTTATTCATCGGTTATAATAACTGACGTTGTTCCCCACTAACGCACGTCCGAGAGAGATTTTAGGTTAATTATTATATAATTAACCAATTAAATTATTAATAAATATAATCATATTATATTTTTATCCTATAATTTGATATCACATATCTACTATAGTAATTTCTCCTCTACTTGATATAAATCATATTTATATCTAATTTCCTCCAAAATAATGTATCTCTACATTTATCCAATTATATCATATATAATCGAACTTCCTCTTGTCAATTTGAACATTTCAAATTAACCCAAACACTGATTCTCGACTTTATCCAAGCTACCGAGGGGACCTAATGAACCTGTGGTTCGAAGCTCCAATAGGTCCGTGAATAGCTGACTAAAGACCAACAACTGAACTTTTCTTACCAAAGATATATTTCTGTGTCCATCAGATATAAGCAATCATGAGTACGATGACCCTTCACAGATGCTCGTAAGTACAGTTGAGCCAAATTATCGTTTTGCCCCTGTAGTTACATCTCACTTCTTAAGTACCACTGATGCCTCTAATGAACAATACAACATAGTCCAACTATGTGTGAACACCTTTCGGGCTAATAGAAGGTGTGCGGCGTCACATCGTTCAAGCCCTGGAATCAGCCCTTAAGAGAGCTATCTATCTACTTACCCTTGCCTCGAGGAAGGAGTGAATTCCATCTTGTGTAGCTAAGTTCCTAACTCCCAAATTAGATGAATCTCCAAAATGGTAGGTTTGAATCGGCGACCTGGCCACTCGCACCCATACAAATCAAAGAACCGCCCTTAATGGCAGGAGTTCCAAACTCACTCAGGATTGAGGTCATGTTACCTATGGTCATCCTAGTGAAGTGAAGTCTTTGTCATGAACAATGTTATATAACGAGACGTTAACACTTTGTGGTCAGGTCTTATACAAACTCTTTGTATAGGACGCCCCCGCTCGCATGTCCCCAATATGAATGATCAGGATCAGACCATCTGTGATAAGTCACAACATTTGTGACCATTCCACAAAGTGGGTCACGTCCGTAGCGTTACCAGGATAATGTTTCCCTCCTATATCTATACACTACAGACCATTTTGGTTATCACTCAAGACATGATCCACTTGTATGTCACCACATACATGCTTGAGTTACATACAGATAACCAAGGATTTTATGTTTATTGGTTTGTGGTAAAGCAAATAAAATAAGCAACTAATCTTAATACAAGATGTGAAGTAAATATCATATATTATATAACACAAGCATTCGTACAAACTGTTTACAAACTACAGAACACGAGACTTTAGGGTATCAACCTCAACATAATATGCATAATGTTAGTGTCATCTCTGTTGTAAACTGTATGGAGAGCTCTGAGGTGCATGTTGATGATCCAGTAGAGGTTATAAGTGAAGAGAAGGCAGAGGATTTTAAGGAGCAAATTGCCAGCTCGCCTAGAAAATGAGGTATAAGATATGATTCACCTTTGAATTTAAAAGCTAATATCCCTTGTGCTCCTTTTTCTAGCAGGTTGACTGTTCCTTAGGGAGGACCACTCAAGGAGAAAGTGAGTTCAATGCAGTCTTCTGGAGCCAATAGCCCTACTTCAAAGGGCAAGAAGGTTTGGGTTGAAATTCCAAAGGAAAATAAAGATGAACTTCCTGAAAAGAAGGGAAAAAAACAAGAAAAAGAGGTCAATCAAGAGGTAATACTGTCCGGTAATCTTCCTGTTAAGAAAAATGACCTAGATGCGTTTTCTGTGCTTGTCTGATAGGCACTGGAAAATTTGAGCATGCTATGTTAGACTTAGGGTTTGCAATTAATATTATGCATGCTTCTGTGTATGTTGATTTTCAATCCCATATCCTGCACCCTGTTGATATTTTGGTGCAGTTAGTTGACCATTCCCTTGTTAGGCTAGTTGATTTAGTCAAATATATGCTTGTTAGAGTCAATGGCCTAACTTTCCCTTCTGATTTTTATGTAATTAATGTGAATGTTGATTCTACTTCTTCTTCAGAATTATTTGTGTTGCTAGGTCGACCGTTCTTAAAGACTGTTAGGGCTATTATTGATATTGATCAAGGCTCCCTAACTCTTAGGCACAAAGAGAAAACTGAAAAGATTTATATGATTGATTCTACTTCCCCCACTAATCATATGTATTCTAGTACTCATATTTTACAGAATAGTGGCCAACCTCCTAAGTTGGGGGTGGGAGATGGAGACTTGGCAGTTTGTGATGGTTATTGTTGATGAAGCCAAGTTCGAGTCGAGCATACCGACCTTAATCAATTGTGCTACCTAGAGGCAACCAACATTTACATTTTTATTGCTTTCTTAGTTTAGGTCTCTTTTTGTTAATTTTTTATCTTTGTTGAGCTTAATTCTTCCTATGTTTTTTTATCTTTAGGTTTTAGTTGTCCTCCAGAAGATAGAGACTTATATTTTTTATGAGCCAAATATTACCTCATCTAGTATGCCAAATTTCAAGGATGTTTTTTTGTTTCCCTTTTCATTTTGTCCCTTGCTTTCTATTCTTTATCACATTGGGGACAATGTTAGAATTTAAGTTAGGGACGGGATATGTCTGTGTTTTGGTTGGAGCCCTTGAGCATCTAAGATTGGGCTATTTTGTTTGTATGCTTTTTCTGCATGTTTGCTCATGTTAAGTGGTTCGTTATGATGATTAGTCTATGACACACTCCCTTGTGATTTTAATTTGTATGACATGATGTTTGATATGAATAATCATGGAGCCATTTTTAAAAAAATTTCTTACTTTCATGTATGCTTAAGTTTTTTATCAGCCTTAATTAGGCCTTACATGCTTAGAATCGTATTACTTAGCCTGTATTTTTATTGTCACTCCAACAGGCCCCAGTGATTAGAGAGTGTCTTACATGATGGATTGTAATGTAATACTAAGGGAGAAAAATAATTTATATGCCTACTAAAAAAAATCAACTGATATATGTTTGCATTGAGAAGAAAATATCATCAAAAGAAAAAAAAAAAAAAACTTGTAACGTAAATAGTATAGAGTGTGGTATAGTCTTGTGTGAGAGAGTGAGTATAGTTCCTTACAGTCTTGTGTGAAAGCTAATGCTCCTAGGCAAAATAAATGCAAGTTTAGGGACCTAGAGTTAAATTTTAGGCCCCTTAGTCGAAATATTACCATCTTCACTGTTTTGGTGCTTGATGGTTGGTATATAAACTTGTGTAGGGGGAAAACAAATTGAAGGCCTTTTAAAACCACTCTGAGTTGTTAAGACTTAATTAGTGTTAGGATCTACTAGTATGCAATGGAAGCAAACAGAATCAATAAACGCTCTAATTACATTTAATTTGAGTTCAAGCATGCTTAAACAGAAATTTAAGAAAAGGGTTTCTTAACAACATACCTTTGATGAATTCTCCAAATTCCAAGCTGCTCTTCACGTGATTCCAGCTTCAATTTAACCATGAACTATTAAGAGATATTCTCTACTATTCTCAGCCTTGAATTTGAGTGGTGGAACTTCAAATTGGAGTGAATTTTGTGAAAGAAAAAAGTGGGGTTTTGTCAAGAAGAAGAACACTACTGCAAGAACTTTTCTAGCTATAGAAAACCTTGATCACATCTTCAAAATGAAGAGGTTTTATATTTGATTTACATGCAAACATTGAAGTTCAGCAACATTGACACTTCAATAACCTGAAATTCAGTGGGCAAGGTGTGTAATTGGAGGTAATACACCTCCTACCTTGAATTTTGTGGATATTTCCACTAACTCCACCAATTTTCAATTTTGTTATTTTAAAATCAAATTTTAATTAATTTTAAATTAATTAAGATTTAATTTAATTAATTCATAATTAATTAAATTCAAAATATCAAAATTCAATTTATCAAATTGAATTGAAAATGAAAATTAATTTGATTTTTAATTAACTAAATATATTTAATTAATTAAACAACAATTTAATATCAAATATTAAATTAATCATACATCTAATTTTAAACATGAATCCTATTCATATAATTAATATTTAAATCAATATTTAAATATTATAAACTCTCCACTTCCGTTTAATTTCAATAAATTAAACGTTAATTAATTATATCAAATATAATTACACAAACCCTAATTTGAATTTTGAACTATTCAAATTCAAACCCTAATTTCAATTTGAAAATTTTCAAACTAAAATTCAATTTGTACCATTCAAATTAATATCATTGAAAATTAACTCAATTTAATAATTCAAGGTGTTCATGTTTTACGAGTTAGTAGAGGGACCTTATGGACCTACAGATCATGAACTCCAAGGATTTGAGATTAATTAGCTAAAATTCTTTAGACCAAATTAATCAGTATTCGTTAACTATCAAGTCACACTACTATAGCTCGATAGTTATACTCTTCTCACTGTAGATATATTTGTGTCCACTTGATTTAACCATAATCTGTAAGTCAACCCTTCACAGATTGTTCATAATAACGACTGGGTCAATATGTTGTTTTACCCTCGATATTACATCTTGCTCCTTAAGTTCCACTGATCCTCTAATGAATAGTTGGTTTGTGATCCAATCACTAAACCAGATCCCTCTTGGGCTGATGAGAAAGTGGAGCCCCTTTTTCAAGACCTAGATTCAGTACTTAAAAGAACAACTTTTCTCCTATCCCTAAATTGGGTAGGCAAGAATTTCTTATTGCACCCTATGTCCCTAGCTATTTACCCGGTCTTACCCTTGAAATGGCATGACACCTTTAGCTTAAATGGAGTTAAATGCGGTGCTTAGGATAGTTATTGCCCTTAATCGATGGTTAAGACTGATCAATGCATACTTCAATCGTTTAGCTCAACACCCATCACGTAGCTCATCGTTCAGTGATCTCTCATTGTCACTTATCACCCAACGATCTCGTTGTCGCTCATCGTGTATCTTTCGTTGTCGCCCATCATGTATCTCTCGTTGTTGCTCATTGTGTAATGCTAACCCCATTGTCTAACGCATCATGCCCATCGTCTAGCGCTCACGCCTATCGTGTAACACCATCGTCTAGTGCATCGCACTCATCGTCTAGCGCCATCGTCTAGCACTTATGCTTATCGTGTAGTGCCATTGCCTTTCGTGTAACGCCATCACCTATTTTGTAGCGCTATCATCTATCGTCTAGCGCATCACTTAGCGCATCATTTAGTGCCGCATGTAGCTACACGATCGTTCGTGAGCACAATACTCTAATGCCCAACGCCCACGCTTGCGTGCACCTGATTCTGCTGCATGCATGCTAACCTCCAAAACTTGGTTGCAGCATGCCTTGTCCAACGCATGGCTTTTCTTCACTCGACCCCACTTGGCTTCCTTAAATGCTCAACTAACCTCTCAAATAGGTAAAGCCAATGCCCTTGATTCAACTCCAACGCCTATCACAAGGCCAACGCATGGACAAACACTTAGCCAATTTTCTAGTTTCACCCAAGAGTCAAGCTTCCAAACTTAACCTTTTCTTCTAACATTTACCATTTTCCATACAATTAAACATTAATTCTCATATTAACCTACTTACCATACTGGTCTCAGTAGAGAACATACACAAGTAGAGAAATTAGGGCTCAGGGTTTATAGTCCAAGCATTTAGGAGAATTCTTATCGAGATCGACCTGTATGGGAGAAACCAATTTGCAACAATGCAATAAGGTTTAGCAATTCCATTGGTACCAACGTTTAGGAATCTTTTTCTATTCGTTATGGAACATGGAGAGAGGTACCAATAGAAACTAAAGAGCTAGTTAAAAGTTGACTAATGGTAAGATGGTTATTCGATATTTTACAAATTATATATATGTGTTTACATAGATACTAATTAGTTTTTCTTTTATTTTTAATTCAGAACCATTTTGTGTTTGGCTTGTCCAACCAATTGATCAATGATTTCATTGATGAATATATGAAAAATTCGTTTAAAGAGTATAAGGAGAACTTGTAACGACCCGACCCCTTAGGACTCAAGTTAGGCCATTACTAAACACATGCATGCATGGAACTTAAAACGACATCCTTTTATAGTGAAATAAATGCTAAATAAATAAGTTGAACTCAAAAGACCTTCATTAAATTTAGATATTAAAAACAGACGATAGGGTACACATAAGTTATAAATGATAATAAATAGGTCTGAAAACAAATCTTAATAGTAAGTTTCAAACATCAAATTAAAAGTTGGAGAACATGGAAAGAAATCTAAATATCATGAGCGGAAGCATAAAACTAGTCCACAATGGCTCGTTCAAGGATTCCTCTTGTCATTCACCAGTGTGTCCTTGCCCTTACCTGAAACATAAACATGAGAAAGGGTGAGTATAAAATACTCAATAAGTAACCCCACTACCGGGATTAGGCTAAGCATTTATGTCCAATAAATGCAATATGAACTGAAGCTTTCTACTAGTGGGACATGAAAATTTCCCTTACATGGCTCACTCTTTTTCCTTTCCCTTAGAGTTCACCTCCTACGTACACCCCAGGTCCTCTCTGTGAATGTAGGGACGTGTACCTCTTTTGTACATATGGTTATGCATACACCTCTTTCGTATCCACATAACCCACTGAATGTGTACCTCTTACGTTTACATGATTATGCATATACCTCTTTCGTATACACATAACCCACTGAATGTATACCTTTTTCATACACATGGTTATGTATACACCTCTTTTGTATACACATAACCCACTGAGTGTGTACCTCTTTCGTATACATGGTTATGTATACACCTCTTTCGTATATGCATAACCCACTAAGTGTGTGTACCTCTTTCATACATATAGTTATGTATACACCTCTTCCATATACACATAACCCACTGAGTGTGTACCTCTTATGTACATATGGTTATGTATACACCTCTTTCGTATACACATAACCCACCAAGTGTGTACCTTTTTCGTATACACGGTTATGTATACACCTCTTCTGTATACACATAACCCACTGAGTGTGTACCTCTTTTGTACACATGGTTATGTATACACCTCTTTCGTATACACATAACCCACTGAGTGTGTATCTCTTTCGTACACATGGTTATGTATACCCTTTTTTGTATACACATAACTCACTGAGTGTGTACCTCTTTCGTACACATGGTTATGTATACACCTCTTTCGTATACACATAACCCACTGAGTGNCACTGAGTGTGTACCTCTTTCGTACACATGGTTATGTATACACCTCTTTCGTATACACATAACCCACTGAGTGTGTACCTCTTTCATACACCCTAGATCCTCTCTATGAATGTAGGGATTCATACCTCTTTCATACACATAGTTATGTATACACCTCTTCCGTATATACATAACCCACTAAGCGTGCACCTCTGACGTATACCCCAGTACCCTCTAGGTGTGTATCACTTTCATATACACTAGTCCTAGTACATCTTTTTCATGCACTAGCGCCCTCAGACATACATCACTTTCATGCAATCACATAATCTATAAAAGAAAAAAGATTATATTTAACTTCACATTACATATAACATTCACATAATCACGAGTCCTCTAAAATCTCCTCATCGAGGTCATGTTAATTAACCTCAACGTACTTGTTTAATAGTTTTAATGGTTCAACTCTAGTACATCACTTTCATGCACTAACTCATGTAAACAATCAAATATTCGAAATTTCATAATACATTATATAGCCTACACACTTTCATAATAAATCATAGAAATATGTACATCAACAAATGCTCCAACTTTCAACTAGCTTTAAGACATTCCAGTAGTAATGTCGCTTAATTCATAATTTAGGGTCATGCTCAATCGTACATGTAATATGTCTCATAAATTCTAAATCATGCTCATACATTAACATGCTTCAGATATATTATCACATGCTCATATATCTTTTTTAAACAATCCATTAAATCTCAGAACAATCAAAATTATCCTTGTAACTAGTCTTAAAATCCTCAAAATAAATCGTAAATTTATCGCTCGGCACAAAGGTGGTTCTAATAGTAAGATTACTTACCTCGATATGAAACTGAAATAATACTTCTGCACTCAAGTAAACTATCCAATCCCACTTCACAACCTTTAGTCCAATCGCAACTAGCACTTTAATCTTAAATCACCTCCAAAATCTAAGTCAAAATCCAATCAGGTTTCAATCTTGTGTTGAATAGCGTAATCTCGAATTCAAACTCCGGTCTAAATTTCCAACACAATAGGCTACCGTTAGATTAACTTAAAAGTCAAAACCCCAAAATCCAAAGAACCTTGGAGGGGGGAGTATAGTTGCATGAGAGGGAGAAGAAGGGGTATTTTTTTTTCTTTTTTTTTCTTTCTTTTTAATTCTCCACCACACAAAAGTATATATAGTATAATAATATATATATATATATATTTATATATATATAGTTATAGTATATATATATATATATATATCTTTTTTCCTTTCCTTACTAACATATACATCAAACTCAAATCTTTCACCTCTTCTCCAATTAATTAAATAAACCTCAAAATAAATTCACCAACTTCAAATCACTTATTTCCAAAAATCATAAATCCCAAAATTAAATTCTAACTTTCCAAATTAACTTAAATTCAAATTAAAATCTTTTTAGATAATTGATTTAATAATTTCCAAATAAATAAATTATATTTTCCTAATTCTTTACTTAAATTTTGGATCCAAATTTCAAAGTTGAAGAGGGTACAATTTTAAAATCACAATTTCCCCTTTTCCCTTTCAAATTTCACAAAAACTCAAAATTTATTATCCAAATAATTCAATTATCCCTTCCAATTAATTTAAAACTCTACTCAAAGAATCCACATAACCAATAAAACTTCTTCAACTGTAACAATTTGATTCCAAATTCCAAAGATTAGGGAAACCAAAACTCAATAATTTACGATAATTAATTTAAATTTTCATAAAAACTCGAGATGTTACAGAACTATACAAACACTATAAAAAAATATTCAAGTCCTGAAGAGGCACGAGCACTCCCACCTGATCGACTTAAAGATGCCATCGAAGATTGACACTTTTTATGCACTAAGTTTGAATCTACCGAATGGAAAGTAAGAACTTTTGTGTTTTTTTTTTTTTTTTTTTTAGTTTACTTACATTTCAGTTAATCATTTCCTCTTAATTTCTCATTTTCTTAGAAGTGGCAGAGACTAATCAAAGGAATCGGTCAGCTCTAAAGTTCCCTAATACAACTCGTTTTAAGACTTTCATACGCATATGAGAATCCACGGTAAAAATAAAAGTATTTCTATATTTGATTTTTAAGAGTATTATTAATATCTTCTATGTGAATTGTTTTATGGAAAAGACCTGACGGTCAAACAATGGACCGAATAGACTTATTTAAGCATACACACTCTAAGAGTGACAACTCGTTTGTTAATCAGGCCGATAATGATGCATATGTAGGTTTTTATTCCGCAATGTAATTTTATTTATGTACAATTGTCATACAATAATTAGTCATAATTATTGATGTAGAGTCAAATGGTCGAGCTAAGAGAAGCATCTACCTAGGAAGGGTCTAAACCAATATCGAAAGAAGAAATATGCAAGCAGGTGTTGGGAACAGGAGTGGACCTTGATAGGACACCAAAGGGTAAAAAAAAGGAAAAAAATCATTGTCCAATGCATCCATTGAAAGTTATAGAGGAGCAACAACAAGAGATAGAATCTTTAAAGGCTAGATTGGCTAGATTGGCTAAATTGGATGAACTGGAAGAAAGAAGACAATCTGAGATGGATGATATGAAAGTTATGATCTTATAACTCATGAGAGATAAATCGAACTAGGTAAGAGCTCTTCAACTTTCGTAGTAAACTAATTAGAAGATTGTGTATGTTATTATCCTACAGTTATGGTAACAACATAAACATATAGTTATGTGAAGTATAGTTATTGTTCTGAAGTGAGTTTGAATTTGAGTTTGTGGTTAAAATAAGTGGGGTTTTCAGTTGACTGTGTGGGAGGAGGGAGGGAAGGGGGGATTCAATAAACTTCATTTGAATTTGTTTATATTCTTATGTTGGGTTTAAATTTGGTAAAGGGGGTGATTGTTTAATTATATTTGTATGTTGGGTTTAAAATTGGTAAATTGGGTTTAATATTGGGTTTTAAGTTCTATATTAGGTTTGAGATTGAAATATGTAGATATGAGTTGGTTTGGTTCAACTCTTAACATTCTGAGTTGAGTTTTAAGTCCTATATTGTTGAAAATAATTTTGAGATGGATATATGCTATATTGAGTATGTGGTTAAAATAAGTGTGGGTGGGGGAGGGGGAGAGGGAGGTGGGTATATATTGAGTTTGAGTTTAAAATGTGTAAATATGGGTTGGTTTGAAGTTAAAGTGTGTTTTATTTTTTAATGTTCTTATATTGGTTTTAAAGTTGATATAAGGGTAAATGTATAATTATAATTAAGTTTAAGTTGGGTTTTAAGTTCTATATTGAGTTTGAGATTGAAATATGCAAGTTTGAGTTGGTTTGTTTTAATTCATTAATGTTCTTAGTTGAGTTTTAAATTATATATTCATTTTGAGATTGGTATATGGTATATTAAGCATAAACTTATTTAAATTTTTATTTTGTAGGTATCTCGAGATTTATGTTGAAGATGCATCTCCCGACAAGCGTAGTTATGTTGTATAATTGTGTTTTATAGGTATTTTGTTATCAATTATCATGTAATGTTATTTTGGAGTTAAGGACTTGTAGATATTATGTATTTCAGACGATAGTATAGTAAGTTGTTTACTTGACAAACTCTTGAGATTCAAACATATTTTCTTTATTATTTACTGTTGTAGATATCTACTTGATTTTGGCAATTTTTATTTTAGTTTATTTGATCTTTGTAAGATTCAAACAGGCATGACGTTTGGAAAAAAAAACAAATAGAAAATATAGAAAATCAAGAAAAAAAATTATGCGTTTTTAGCTTTTTCTGACGCTAAGTAACAAATCTCCGACGGTCCAAGGGGTCGAGAAAAGTATAATTGCACGCTAAAATAGTTCTAATATAACTTTTGTCCACGGAAACATCGTCAGGATAGCTGTGATATCCAGACGGCGAAAATGAGCCGTTGGGATAAGCTACCTTATCTCGACAGTTGTCTTAGGATCGGCAAAAAATCCCCATCTTCCATCCATCGAGATAACTTTTTTTTTCCCTACAATACGACTTTTATGGGTTGGGAAAGGTTCCACCGACAAAGGTGTCTCGACGATTTGGCCAATGATCGAAGGACCGCCGGAAAAGGTTTGGCCGACGGTATTTAAAACTTTTTCGACGGTTTCCATCATCGAAAAAGGCCCAAATTATTATAGTGATGTAAGTTTAAAGGAATATAGCCTAAGGAAGATAATCGACCCCAGCCTTAATCAAGGTCAACCCTATCCAAACATGAAACTGAGCACACCCCTTGGTCCGGTAGGTTATCTAATTACCCTGAGCCGACTCCAAACCCCAGGAAACAACCTCGATCAATTTTCTCTATAAATATATCATTATAACTTTATATGATGTAACTTGAATCCTACTTTCAAACTCTCTAGCTTCAACACTCTTTCACTCTCTAACTTAAGCATCACCACACAGGTGTGCAGGTTTTCTCTTTTGCAGATCACGTTCTTCGTTTCTTCAAACAAATTCACTACTAGTGTCACCTGAAGGTCAGGTGCGTTCCCCTATACAAAATTTAGGATCAACAATCATAATTAAGAAAATTTAGAAAACAAATCAAATTTGTAAAAAATCAAAACCAAAATATTACCAAACAAGAGTATTCATGTTCCAAAATAGAAATGCAATATAATGAAAGCAAGATTATAAATATAACTAAAGAGTCTTCAATTTTCCGAATGCAAATATATATTCAACTCCATTGAGATTGCTCTTCTTCTTCAAAATAAAATAACCTAAAAAATTTCTCCTCAACTCTATTGAAAACGATAAATCGATGCTCAATTCTTTGGTTTCCATAAAAGTTCTTATTTTCGAGGTTCAACAAGCAATTAAGTGAACTTAGTTAAAGGATTATTGACATGACTTGCTTCCCTAAAAGTTGGAGGTTTAATCTCCATCTTTATTTTTATTTGACTTTAAAAAAAAAAAAAAGATAAAAAAAGTTCAAAAAAATATCCTTACCATTAGTTTTAGATGGAAACAATAAATCAATTAGTATTTAGTGTAAAAATACCCATAAACTTTTTAATCTTTAAAAGAAAATTCAAAAGTATAGTGTTATTAGTATATGAACACAAACCATTAAAATCCTTTTACTTCACTATTTTTCATCTTCTTTTCGCTCTCTCTTGTTTAATACCTTCTTACTCCTCTTTTTATCGACATTTGTTTATATAAAAAAATACCAATAATAAATAAATGAAACTACCCACTTTAGTTAAGGTATACAAACTATAACAAGAAGAAAAAGAATAATGGAAGTGTCAAGGGATCTTAGGACTTAAATGTTTTAATAAGATTGTTCGTTAGTAATTAAATACTTTTTTTTCTTTGCATTTGGCTATTTGTTGTTTTGGTATGTTTTGATGAGAGATTTTGATTTTAAAATTTTGTAAGATTTTAAGTTATTCAATTAAAGTTTTGATTTTTATTTTAATTACCGGTAAAATTGGTGTAAGAACCAACAAATAGGAGAAAAATGAGGGTAGCTATATGAAAAAATAAAGATATCTATATAATTTGTTTTAAAATACATTCTTTCCAAACTCAAGAGAGCTTCAAACAAATTGATGATCATTGTACGAATAATTGAAGCATTTTTTTAAAAAAAAAAAAATTAGACTTACTTTTGTAACGAGATATTAACAGTTTCTATTCATACTAGTAGTAGCGATATTTTAAAACTTTTTCTAAGTTTAAATGTAATTTTGAAACTTTCGAAAGTTTAAGGATATTTTGGGGAAAAAAAACACTAACAATTTCCATTGAAAACTAATTATCAAAGTATTAATGAACTTTTTTTAAAAGTTTAATGGTATTTTTGAAATTTTTGAAAGTTCGAATGTATTTCCTACCAAGTTAGTTTAAAGACATGTTTTTATATATATAATTTAGCCCAAAAGTAAAAAGAAGGTCCAATCATGAGTAATGACTAGAAATTAGAGCAAGTTTTAAAAATTATGTTTATTTTCTGTTAATTTTTTATATTATAGTTTTCTTTTCTTTTTTCTTTAAATTTTTAACTAAATTCTAAAAATAAAAATAAGTCTTTAAAAACTAAGTCTCATTTAGTAACCATTTTAAATGGTTATTCAACAATACTTTTCGTTTTTAGTTTTCTTATTTTGAAATTTATGTTTATTTTCTCCTAATTTCTTTAGTATGGTGCTTACTTATCCTAAAGAAGCACTTGAATTCGTAGACAATTTCTAAAAATAAAAAAAATAAAAATTATTGAATTTTTTTTTTAATTTTCAAAACTTGGGTTGATTTTTAAAAACAAGAGTAGAAAGTGGATAACAAAATATAAAAACTTATGAGTAAGGTTGATATTTATAAATTTAATTTTCAAAAACCAAATAGCTTTCAAATAGGGCCTAAATTCAGAGTTTAATTTCTAAAATTTTAGGTTTATGTTTATTTGGTCCTTAAACTATTAAAAAAACCCTTTACTAGGCACCATAAGCTTTCAATTTTATTTTTAATAAATGACTAAATTTTCAATTTTATATTTAATTGTTTTGATTTATTCGACATTTGATAAATTTATAGATATCTACTAGGTATAACATTGAAAGTTTAGAATCTCATTAACATGTAACACAATTTAACATCTAATAGATCACTTAATTTAAAATAAGAGACCAAATTTATTAAGAATTTACTTGACACAAAATTGAAAGTTCATAACTCATTAACCGGATGTTTGCGAGTGATTGTTTAAGTAGTGATTTTAGGGAAAAAAATAGATTTAGGTACCATTAATTTTGCGAAATTGATTTTTATACAATCATATTTTATTTGGTTCAAATTCTTAAAAATGATTTTTATATACTTAAAAAGTGATTTTGAATGATTTTGTTTTATTCCAAAAATAATTCTAGAGTTACCAAATTACTAAAAATGGTTTTTAAATTTCTATTTGAGAAATTATTTAACTAAATAATTATGGTAAATATTTATTTGTTTATTTTATTGTTAAAAATTTATATACATGATATGATTGATATATTGAGTAAGAAAAATGTGTATAGTAAATATTCGAAAGAAATTTTATGACAATATCTCATTCAAATACTTAAACTGGATATTATTAAGTAAATATTTTAATGGCAGATAATGACTATCAACGTTTGATAAAGAATTTAAATTCTAAAAAAAAGAATTATTTCGTAAATAGTTAACCAACAATATTTTAACAAAACTTAACTATATAGCTATTTTTTATATTGATTTCCAGACAACTATCTCAATAAAAATCACCTACTAATTTGTCTATAATTTAAAATGATTTTAGATTATTCCAAAATCAAACTTGTTCCACGCCAAATATTATTATTTATAAGAAAAGTAATTTTAGGGAGAGAAGGAGAGATCTTGATCTGACGATACTAACGCTCTCAAATATGAGATAAATATATTTTAAAAATGAATGTAATTTTTAAGATTAAAAACTTGTAAATTGTGATTGTAATTGAACTTAATATATATCAATAGAAAGGATAATCAAAGGACTAAAAGTGTTGTTTGTGTTTAGTGAGAAAATCAAGAGAAGAACCAACTATGCAAAAAATACAAAGTGTTGGAAAATCAAAAGAAGAAAGGACAAGAAAACTCATAATGTGTGGGAAAGAAAACCCAATGCCATACCATAATCGGCGGCCCATAAATTCCCATTTGACCTTTTACTACAAAACATATGTATATACACAAAAGAAATTAATTGTCACATTGTTTTGAGATATGATTGACAAGAAATTGGAAAAGGACACACTTTCTTATATTTTAATCTTTTTCTTTAATGATCTTTTAGTACCTTTGAAATATTATAAAGGTCAACTTATAAAATTTAGCTCTCAAATTTAATCATGAGCTTTTGATTATAATAAAGTTTATGTTCTTTTACATTTTAGGTGGGTTATTATTCACATGGTTACATGGCCATGAGGTATAACTCAATTATATAGACCTTATATTATCGACCTTAAGGTAGTGGTTTGATTTTCGGAGAATTACCAGAAATAGCACGTCTAAGTTTTACTTTACAAAACTAGCATTTTTTTAAAAAAACTCGTAAATAGTTTTTCTTGGTTCATCTCGGATGAGATCGACCATGAGATTAACCATGAGATTTTAGTTTTAAAAAATCAACTTTTTTCAACTTATCAATTGTGTGGAGTTTTCTCGATACATCTCATCATATTATACACCAAGATTATGTACATTTCGGTGCTAATCCCAGACAAAATAATATCTCGATGCTAATCTCGGGAAAAATAACATCGAGATTCTATATATTTTAGATTTCTTGGTGAAATGCCGGAAATAGGATTAGCATAAAGATTCTATATATATCCCAAATTTTGTCCAATTTTCTTTTTAAAAAATTGATATTTCCCAAAATTTAAAAATATTGGATCAATTTGGAAAATCTATTTTGATAATTTGAAAACTCATTTGAAATATTGGAAATTCATATAATTGTGAAAACATAATTTATGCTAAAGATTTGAAAAAACTACGTAATAATTTGATATAATATTTAGTAAACATAACCGAATTTGAAAATTTGAAAATTTAAAAATAATATAAGATTTGGTATAAGATTTAGGAAGATTACATTAAAAAAGTTAACAAATTTCGGGAGGGAGATGTACTGAGAAGGCCCAAAATAATTGATAAGTTAGAAAATATTGATTTTTAACTAATTATCGGTGTCCGATCTCGTCCAAGATGAACCTAGAAAAATTACTTTTACGAATTTTAAAAAAACGTGCAAGTTTTGTAAGACAAAAACCTAAACGTGCTATTTTTTTTGCAATTTCTCTTGATTCTCTCACCTTAAATATGGTCAAATATATTATATATATTCACATTGTTAGATTTGTATGTATACCAATAAGATTATGATGTAAAATCTTTTTGAAAATTTCTCTTATTCTCTCACAAATATATTATATATATTATAGTCACATTTGTATACATAGCAATAAGATTATGATGTAAGTATGAAAAATAATTCTCTGCATAATTTTATATAATTTCCTTTTTGCCCTCATATATCATTCAAGATATCTGTTACAGACTTGATTGATAGACGTAAATCTAACTATAAAAGTCTACCTTATTAACTAAATCCCGTTTAGTTTTTTATTTTAAATTTTTGAAAATTAAGTTCTTGTGCCTCTATTTTTTTTTATTCTACATTTTACCATTATTTTAGAAAACAAGTTATCAAAAACCAAAAATAAAAAATAAAGATCCCGTTTGGCAACTATTTCGTTTTTGTTTTTTATTTTTGAAAATTAAGTCTATAAACACTACTTCTACTTCCAAATTTCTTTATTTGTTATCTATTTTTTTAACATTGATTCAAAAATCCAAGTCAAATTTTTAAAAATAAAAAAATAGTTTTTAAAAACTTGTTTTTGTTTTTGAAATTTAGCTAAGAATTCAACCTTTGTAGATGATGCAAACCATCGTAAGAAATGTAGAGGGAATAAACTTAATTTTCAAAAACAAAAAACAAACAATGAAATAATTATGAAACAGAATCTAAATAATTACCAATAGAGAAAATTAATTGATTTTAGAAAAATCATTATCCAATCGATCTAAATTAATTGTTTCGTTTGAAATTAAGCGTAGTTTTATTGACTAAAAAGTTCAAAGTGTATTTTACTTTTAGCATAGCTTATATATTACATATTCAAATTCAAACCGAGAACGTGTTTCAATGTTTGGAAGTGTGTTCCTGGGCTCCAAAAATGACAATATAATAAAGTTTTTTTTTAAAAAAAGGAAACACTAATCTTTATATTTTTTTTCCTCTTTTGCTTTATAATAAAAACAAACACTTTCCACATTTTCTAAACAGTTGTAAATTAAAGAATGTTTATAGGATGAAATTTAGTTATGTACTTAACTGTTATTTTATTACATATATATTGCAATTGAAAAGAAGACGAAATCAAATTGTATATTAAAGCCTTAATTAATTGAGAATTCAAATTCTGTTTTAAGTTTTTTAATCACTGAGTTTAATAAATACGTATTTGGTAGATGATTAAAATTTTATTTATGAAAATAGTTTTCGAATTCTATGATCCAAATAGTGTTATTTGTATTCATATTTTTTTATTTTAAAATACATAATTATATTAAATAAAGATAAAAAGATTTCAAAATATTGTACGTCATGTAATAAACTCAATTTATTTTCTAAAAAGTTAAAATATGTATTATGTAATGCAATAATAATTATTATATAATTTTATTAATATAAAATATGTTCACAAATAAATTAATAATAGTTGATTCACAACTAATATTTAGTTGGATTTTACTACAACTAATTTTATGATTTATGTGTATAATATAAACATGTTTATGGTTTTAATGAGAATCTATAATTCAATTTCTGAATTTGACACCATAAATGTATCTGAAAACATAAAATACAATTTTGTTTTCATTGAATCCCTTATTTTCAGATTTTTTTTTGAAATAGGCTCTAAAATTTTCTCTTATCGTAACTAGTTGAGTTATATTTTGGTTGACATCATAATTGTTTCTATTATTGGAATATCACTAAATCTCACTTATCTAGTCATTGGATACCATGTTCATTTCAAATATCATTTTTTAACATTAGAAATTTTTGTTCTTATATATTTATTTATTTGATAATACGTAGAGTGAGAGATTAAATCTATGATCTCAAAGTTGATAATACATACTTGATGATAATTGAGCTAATATGCTCTAACGGATGTACATACATTATAGAACAATTGAAATTGTATATGACAATCATTTTTTTTATCGTGTCCTTAACCTTAGTTTTAAATACCATTTCATAGACCATTATTTCTCCGATCTCTATATCAATTGGGTGTCATGTCCTCCCATGTTGTAATATCTTGGTACACTCTTTTTTGTTTTCTCTTTATCTAGAATGGTTTGTTTGGCTCGTTTTTGTGGATGTTGTCTTGTAGTTTAAATGGTTTGTGGTTATAAACAATACCTCAATATCAATTTTCAATGTTATTTGATTGTAAAAGAAAGAATCAGTATATGTTTAATTCCCATTATTTTTTTAAATTTAAATTTATTATTTTTAAAAAGTTATACATATTTTCATTAGCACTTTTTCTTTGAGGAATTTTCATTAGTAAATTAAAACACAGCTCATTGTTAATTTAATTTATTTGACTTGATAGATAATAAAATTGACATAAATTTAGACGATATGTTAAAACCAGCTTTTAAGAAGAAAATTTGAAATTTCTTTTTTGGAAAGGTATTATAATTAAAGTGTGAGGTGGGGAAATCAAACCTCAAACCTTGAGATCGATAGTATGAACACTATGTCAGATGAGTTACGCTCTTGTTGGCAAAAAATTGAAATTTCTATCCATTTCAAAATTTGGGGGACAAATTAGAAATTTTATTATAGGACATTGAGAGTTCAAATAATAAATTTTTTAGTCATTAATATATTTATATATACATTTATCGCTCTCAATACATGATGTGACTAATGACTTAGTTTATTGGAACGATAGAGGAGACTTATTTTCTTTTTTAGACGAGCGTAGTTTGCTTTTAGATCTTATCAATCAAGATAAAGAACTTATTCTTTCTTCCTAAGGTTGTTTTTTATGTTTTGTTATTAAAAAAAAATACTTAAAAACAGAAAAAATAAAAGTAATAATGAAGGGAAGTAGAAATTAAATTAAGTGTCTTTCATATTATTATTTAATTCAAATAATTTCTACTTTTGAAAATAGTAAAACATATTAATAAAAAAAAATTTAAAAATCAAAGTATTGATAAAAGAGACTAATTAACCGCTTTCACACCCATCATCTGCGGGTAAAATTTTATAAGAAAGAAAAGCCAAAATAGTAAATTTAAAAAAGAAAGCTTCCATTAATATTAAAATGAGTATAGTTGAATGGAAAGGTGAAAATAGTAAATTTCAAGATTCTCTTTTTTATATTTTTTTTCAAATGACCCTATTTTTATACTTAGTTCCTAAGCCCAAGAGAGATTACATATATTAATTACCAATGAACTACTATAGATCTTTTGGCTCAGGGTAGGAATGAGAACCTGTAACCTTTTTAGTTAAGAATATAACACTTCAATTATGAATTATTGATCAAAACTAGAATAAATATTAAAAACAGAGTAGAAAGGAAGTAATAAATAAATATAATTAAATGTTTATAAGAATAAATAATTTTGGAATAAATATTAAAACGAAAAATAGACTTCGAATTTTGTTTCAGTTTAATTTCTGAACTTTCAATTGTCCAATTTCAGTTGATGTATTTTCAATAAATCTTAAAATTAGTTGTTGCAGTTAGTTTCTTGTTGGTTATTTTCCTAAAAAAATTATCTCTATGAACATCCCCTTTGTAAATTTATGAAAATATATTTACATAGAGTCTTTTCTAACATAAAAATTATCATTGTTATTTAACCAATTTTAGTTAACATTAACTCTAAATGACTAAATTTAATATTTATTGAATGTATTGAAACTAATATTGAAAGTACAGGAACTAAAATTGGATAATTAAAATTATAGATGTCAAAATGATGCGAAAATAAAAGTACAGAGACCAAGTTGATATTTTAAATTATATTTAAATGAAGGTTAAATTATAAATTGTTCCCTATAGTTGGAAGAAAGTTAAAATTTAGACACTATAGTTTATGATTAGAAATTAGTAATGAGATTTGAGAAAACCAATGCTCTTAAATAGTCTCCATGATAAGGGCTATTTATGATTCATGAGAAGTCGTGTTATCAAGTTATATGGATTATTTATGAGTTTTTATCAAATCATAAGAACTAAATTCTAACTTTTCGTAATGAATGAGACTAAATTTATAAATTAACTTAAAGAAATGGATATTTATGTTATGTTATAAGTATACACTACAAGAAAATTCATTTTTAGTGTCAAAATTTCAATGATGCAGACAATTTTTATTGCTAAAAGCTAAATTATAGCAACGCATTAAAAATATGCCATAGAATATCATTTTTTAGTAATGAATTTTATACTAGCTTCACTAAAACAATTTATAACGTATTAATTAGTGTCACTAAATGTTAAAAACCTTTACCAACATATTTACCTTCTCGTTGAAAGTAACATTATTTCAAAAAAATAATAATAAATAAATAAGTGAAATGTTTACGTCCCTAAAAAAATCTCTCTCGATTTCCCTATCTTATTTTGTTTTCCTTCCCATCTTTCCCCCATTTCAATCTCCCCAAACCCCTTCCACTTTGGTATCTATCTTTCTATTTTTTCAAATGTATTGCATCATCCCGTCAATTCATTATTTTGGCATCTATCTCTCTTCATTTAAGTAGGTTTTATTGGGTTTTTGAAAAATTAAAGGCCAATGACATTATTGTAATTTTATGAACAGTGGCATTTTTGTAATTATTCTAGGGCTGAAAATCGTGTAATTGGGGCCGAAGAAGAAGAGCAGCCGCCAATGAGCAGTGGAGCTGCCTGGGTGTTGAAGTCCACGAGCCGCCTGAAGAAGAAGAAGCCGCCTGAGATTTCTGTCAGTGTTGGGTTCGGGCGATCCGGTCTGGGAAGTTCGTCGTGGTGGCTGCGTCCGTCAGCGGTTGTCGACGATGTGAGAGATACGCGCGGGTCTAGAAGCGGGCAACAACTGTTTTGGACTGTTTTGCAGCAAGTTGTTCTCAATTTTCAAAGGCGACAGTTGTGTGTGGATCTCTCTCGATATCAGTGGATACTAAAATTATTTCGTTGATATCTGTAATTTGTAAAATTCCTTTATTGCTCATTAATAAATTAATTCAATCTGGTTCTCAAAGTAGATGTAGACCAAATTGGTCAAACCACTATATATCTTAGTATTCTTTACTGCTTTCGATTTATTTCTGCTGATTGTTTGCGTTATCAGAGCTCCAGTTGATCCAAGGAAGGTGTGTGGTAGTGTGTGCTGACATATTCTTTGTTCAGGAATTTTTTTTGTTGGGTTTAATTTGACAGATGGCTTCGATGTCTACACGGTTCGAAGTTGTTAAATTTGATGGGAAAGGTGACTTCAAGTTATGGAGGAAAAAGATTAGGATTATTCTGATACAACAAAAGGTAGCCAAAATCTTAGACGAAGATAACCTTCCACCAACAATTACAGAAACTGAAAAAAGGGATATGGATTAGATGACCTATTCGACGATAATTCTGTATCTGTCAGATGGAGTGCTTAGGCTAATAGATAAGGTCACTACTACAGCGGAGTTGTGGAAGAAATTGGAAAGTCTTTATTTGACTAGTTCTTGCTAAATAAATTATATCTAAAGGAGAAATTCTTTGGATATAAGATGGACTCAAGTAAATGCTTAGAAAAGAACCTAGATGAATTCTAGAAAATTATAGTTTATCTCAATAACATCGATGAGAAAATGTCGGATGAAAATCAAGCAGTTATTCTTCTGAATTCTTTGCCAGAATCGTATCGAGAAGTTAAGGCAGCTATTAAATATGGACGAGATTCATTNGGCCGAAGAAGAAGAGCAGCCGCCAATGAGCAGTGGAGCTGCCTGGGTGTTGAAGTCCACGAGCCGCCTGAAGAAGAAGAAGCCGCCTGAGATTTCTGTCAGTGTTGGGTTCGGGCGATCCGGTCTGGGAAGTTCGTCGTGGTGGCTGCGTCCGTCAGCGGTTGTCGACGATGTGAGAGATACGCGCGGGTCTAGAAGCGGGCAACAACTGTTTTGGACTGTTTTGCAGCAAGTTGTTCTCAATTTTCAAAGGCGACAGTTGTGTGTGGATCTCTCTCGATATCAGTGGATACTAAAATTATTTCGTTGATATCTGTAATTTGTAAAATTCCTTTATTGCTCATTAATAAATTAATTCAATCTGGTTCTCAAAGTAGATGTAGACCAAATTGGTCAAACCACTATATATCTTAGTATTCTTTACTGCTTTCGATTTATTTCTGCTGATTGTTTGCGTTATCAGAGCTCCAGTTGATCCAAGGAAGGTGTGTGGTAGTGTGTGCTGACATATTCTTTGTTCAGGAATTTTTTTTGTTGGGTTTAATTTGACAGATGGCTTCGATGTCTACACGGTTCGAAGTTGTTAAATTTGATGGGAAAGGTGACTTCAAGTTATGGAGGAAAAAGATTAGGATTATTCTGATACAACAAAAGGTAGCCAAAATCTTAGACGAAGATAACCTTCCACCAACAATTACAGAAACTGAAAAAAGGGATATGGATTAGATGACCTATTCGACGATAATTCTGTATCTGTCAGATGGAGTGCTTAGGCTAATAGATAAGGTCACTACTACAGCGGAGTTGTGGAAGAAATTGGAAAGTCTTTATTTGACTAGTTCTTGCTAAATAAATTATATCTAAAGGAGAAATTCTTTGGATATAAGATGGACTCAAGTAAATGCTTAGAAAAGAACCTAGATGAATTCTAGAAAATTATAGTTTATCTCAATAACATCGATGAGAAAATGTCGGATGAAAATCAAGCAGTTATTCTTCTGAATTCTTTGCCAGAATCGTATCGAGAAGTTAAGGCAGCTATTAAATATGGACGAGATTCATTGTCTATGGATATAGTGTTAGATGCCTTGAGAACGAGGAATCTCGAGATTAAAAAGGAACACAAGGATGGAGAGTTACTCATGGCTAGAGTCAGAAATGAGAAAAAGAACAGAAAAGGAAAAAAGTCGAGATCCAGGTCGAAATCAAAGGGGAAAACCAAAAAGTATTTCCTATGTCATAAAGAAGGATACTTTAGAAAGAATTGCCCTTTGAATAAGAGAAGGAAGCATCAAGTAGCAAGCATGCAGGGCTTTCTAGTGCAACAAATATTACTGATGGGTATGATTTAGTAGAGGTTTTGATGGTGTCTAGCAGGAACATTCAGAATGCTTGGATCATGGATTCAGGATGCACGTTTCACATGACTCCTAATCGGGATTTCTTAATTGACTTTCAGGAAAATGATGGGGGATCAGTTTTGCTTGGTGATAATGGTGCTTATGATGTAAAAGGAATTGGGTCAGTTCGAATTGCAACACATGATGGTATGATTAGAATTCTTACAAATGTAAGGTATGTTCCAAAACTCAAATGAAATCTAATTTCTCTGGGCGAATCAGATATAGCAGCTTATTCCTATAAATCTGGGAATGAAGTTCTGAAGGTTATCAAGGGTTCTTTGGTTAAGTTGAAGGGGACCTTGAGGAATGATCTTTATGTGTTGGAGGGTACTACAGTTTCAGGTAGTGTTGTTGTTGCATCTGGGAAAGAAACAGATAAATCTATGTTATGGCATAATAGATTATCTCATGTGAGTGAACGAGGTCTACAAGCTCTTTCACAATAAGGTTTGCTTGGAGGAGTTAAGACATTGAACTCCCATTTTGTGAACATTGCATAATGGGAAAGTCTACCAGTTCTACCAAAGGAATTTTAGATTATGTTCATTCAGATTTGTGGGGTCCTACAAAGGTACCTTCTATGGGAGGTTCGAGATACTTTATGTTAATCATTGATGACTTTTCAAGAAAGGTGTGGATGTATCTATTGAAACAGAAGGATGAAGCTTTTAGGAAATTTCTTGAATGGAAAAAGCAGGTTGAGAACCAGACAGGTAGGAAGGTAAAGTATCTGAGGACAAACAATGGTTTAGAATTTGTGAAACACAAATTTGATAAATTTTGTAAATCTGAGGGAATTACGAGGCATTTCATTGTTACGTACACTCCACAGCAGAATGGTTTAGCTGAGAGGTTCAACAGAACAATTATGGAGCGTATAAGATGTCTTTTGACAAATGCTTCATTACTCTTGAAATTTTGGGGGAAAACTGCCCAAACAGCTTGTTATCTCATTAATAGGAGTCCGTCTTCCGCTTTAGGCCTAAAGACTCCTCAGGAGATATGGACAGGAAAAGCTCCAAGCTTGGATCATCTCAGAGTGTTTAGATGTTCAGCTTATGCTCATGTTAAGGAAGGGAAGCTAAATAAGAGGGCACTGAAATGTATGTTTATTGGCTATCCTCAGGGTGTTAAAGGATATAAACTTTAGTGCTTGGAAGAGTGCAGAAATAAATGCATTATCAGTAGAGATGTGACCTTTAATGAAACAGAGATGTCATTTCATGTCAAAGAGCAGTAGAAACAGTAGACAATTGATCAGGTTGAGGCAGAGGTTAGAATTGATTCTAAAGCACGACCATCAGTTAGTTCAGGTGATTCCAGTGATCAGTCATCCAGTTCTAATGGTAGACAGCCTCAACTGCAAAGGACTTTGATTGATGAGGGAGCTTTTGGTGAAGAAAGCTCAAGTAGCAGTAACCTACAGAACTATCAGCTTACTCGTGACAGGCCTCAGCGAATGAGGCAAGCTCCTGCGAGGTATGGTTATGCTGATTTAGTTGCTTATGCTCTTACTTGTGCAGCTGACAGTATTGAAGCAGAGCCTCTTACTTTTGAGGAGACTATTGAATCTGATTCGAAGGAATAATAGAAGAATGTTATGGAAGCAGAGTTGTTCTTGTTGCAGAAGAATCAGACATGGTTATTGATTTCAAAGCCTCCTAATCAAAAACTCATTTAGTCAAAGTGGATTTATAAAATCAAGCCAAGTACAAGAGGTGACAGCAAGCCTAGGTATAAGGCTAGACTGGTAGCCAAGGGCTACACTCAAAAGGAAGGAGTTGACTTTCATGAGATTTTCTCTCCGGTGGTGAGGCATTCGTCCATTNAAGGGCTACACTCAAAAGGAAGGAGTTGACTTTCATGAGATTTTCTCTCCGGTGGTGAGGCATTCGTCCATTCGATTAATTTTATCTATTGTTGTTCACTTTGATATGTTTGTTGAACAGATGAACGTCACCACAACTTTCCTTCATGGAGAATTGGAGGAAGTGATCTACATGACTCAACCTAAGGGCTATGAGGTGGAAGGAAAGGAAGACATGGTTTGTTGTCTTCACAGGTCCATCTATAGACTGAAGCAATCAACGAGACAATGGTATATTAGGTTTGACACCTTTATTCTGAAGTGGGGTTTCACAAGAGCTCATATGATGCCTGCGTATACTGGAAACTATCTTAGAAAGGTACATATATTTATCTACTTCTGTATGTAAATGATATGATTCTGGTGTCTAAGGATTATTCTGAAATCTGTGATCTCAAGAAACGATTGAGTAGTGAATTTGAGAGGAAACATTTAGGTGAACTGAAAAGAATCTTAGGCATAAATGTGAAAAGAGATAGGGAGAAAGGTTTGCTAACCATTTTGCAGGAGAGTTATGTGCATAAACTGCTTGAGAAGTATAATATATCTGGTTGTAAGGCAGTTTCGACACCCTTAGCATCTCATTTTAAGCTTTCTTCATCTCAGTGTCCTGTTACTGAACAAGAAAGGTTAGAGATGGCTAATATTCCCTATTATAATGTTGTTGGAAGTATTATGTATTTGATGATTTGTACTAGGCCTGACTTGGGATATGCTATGAGTATGACAAGTAGGTTTATGTCAAATCCTGGGAAGGAGCATTGGAATGCCGTTAAATGAGTGCTTCGATATTTGAAAGGTAGTGCCAATGTATCATTGTGTTTTAGCAGGGATTGTGATAAATCAACACTGTTGGAAGGCTTCACAGATGCAGATTATGCTGTAGACCTTGACAAAAGAATGTCTCTATCAGGTCACCTTTTTGGTTTGTTTGGTAATGTGGTCAGTTGGAAGGTTGCTATACAGTCAGTTGTTGCCTTGTCTACTACTGAGTCAGAGTATATTTCAGCGGGTGAAGCTGTGAAAGAGGCAGTGTGGTTGAAAATGATAGTTGGTGAGTTGTTGTCGCAGAGGTTCATTCCTATCGTCCGTTGTGATAGCCAGAGTGTTATTCATCTTGCGAAGAATCCATCTCATCACGAACGGTCTAAGCATATCGATGTCAAAATTCATTTTATCAGAGAAGTTGTGGCCCAGAAAGATGTTGAACTGGTCAAGGTTCATACAGTTGAGAATTTGTCAAATATGTTAACCAAGGTCCTTCCAACCCATAGGTTCAAATACCTATTAGATGAGCTGAATATTAAATCTGGATGATAGGAAGATTGGAAAATCAGCTTGACACTTAAATATTCTTGTTAAGTTGGAGATTATGGCCAAACAGAATGCAAACAATCAGCAAAAATAAATCGAAAGCAGTAAAGAACACCAAGATATATAGTGGTTCAACCAATTTGGTCTACATCCACTTTGAGAACCAACTTGAATTAATTTATTAATGAGCAATAAAGGAATTTTACAAATTATAGATAATCAATGAAATCACCAATCTGTAATTTCGGTATCTACTGATACCGAGAAAGATCCGCACACAACTGTCGTCTCTAAAAACTGAGAACAACCCGCTGCAAAACAACCCAAAAAAGTGTGCTACCCGCTTTGACCGGCGAACCACGCACAGGCCTGCACGTATTTCTCACAATCTCGATGGTTTCTCTTTTCGATATCTCTCAAAATCGTCAATCAGTGAGTTTTTTTTTTCTCTCTCCTTGTCTATTTTTCTCCTCTCCCATTCACAATCTTTACCCTCTAAATTTGTCAAAAATGCTCTTAAGAATATCAAAAGTCAATTTTGATGGACGAGGGTGGGGTTGGGTAAGTGAAATTGCTTTACTTGTATTAAACCAAAACTAAAATCTCCAAAAGATTCCTGAACTTTTTTTAACTCAATTAACCCTCATTCAATTATAAATTCCCAGCACATTGTGGAAAATTGGAAACCCCACTTAAAAGGAATATCAACTATCAGTTACAAAAAGTTTAGAAATATGAAAATTTCATATATTTTTGTAAAAGAAGATATGAAGAACTATAAGATGTTAATGCAATTTTTCAATTTTTTTTCAACCAGTGAAAGAAGCCAGAGTTATGGGTCGGTAAGAAGATAACTATATTAATGATGTTCTTTCAGATGGATTAGAGTCGAAGCTTTCCAGCTAAGATGGAGTTGACATGAATTTTGTTTATTTTGTTTTTAATTGAATTTAGTTTTTGAGGATATTCATGTTTGGTAAGGAATTAGAACACCATTCTTCCATGTTGGTTTGTATATCATTGAAGTGCCTGGCGGAAGTAGCAATCTTTTGTAGTTGTTAGTAGTTAAAGGTGTATGAATATGTCATTTGTGTTTAATACACAAAAAAAAAGTGACATGTTAAGAAATAAAGACTCGTTGATATTTGGATAATAATTTTGAGGGATAATTAGTAAGAGGGAAAAGAAGAGAACACGTACATTACAAAATTTATAGTGATAAAGACTTTGTTGATGCTTTTCATGATTCAAATTAATATATTTATTGTGATTAGTTAAGAGAATTTAAACCACTCTTCAACAAGCATTTAAGCCCTTTTGGTGAATTTTTTTGGGTAAAAACTCTCTTTAGGTCGACCAATGCAGAGAAATAGCACACAGGCGGTCTGCAATGATGTTGCGTTGATTGTCTGCAACTCCCATTTTCATGGGGTTTCTGAGGTTTAATCAATGATAAAGATGTTTCTGTTTTTTTTTAATATATTTTTTTAATGCATTTAGGGGTGATTTGAATGGCTAAGTGGGGGCTGAGAAATTGTTTTTTTTTTTTTGTTTTTTTGTTTTCTATGATGAAGTTGTGCTTAAATTATGTCTAGACATATGAGACTTGCCTATGATTACTTGGTGTATTCTTCTAAGCTAGTTCTTCATCTTAACTATAAAACTGATCTCTTTATATACGTGCAAACTCTTTTTAAGATGCTTTATAATTGTAATATTTGAAGCTTCTATTCATAGCTTTGGATTTTTTTTAACACTTTTCAACTACGTCCCAGACTCCTAAGTCCTTTTCGGTAAGTTTTAGGTGTTCAAATTTTGTTTGAATCCTTCAAATTTCAATTAATGTGGTATATAAAATGTTATAATCCTTGAAAACTCTTTTTCAAGTTCGAGATTAGCTAATTTGAAGTGTTTGAATTAATTTTTAAGATTGTGGTTAAGGTAAGTAAGAACATCTCCCTTGAACATTATTGTAGTTTGATTAAGATTATTGGACTATGTTTAATCTCAATCTCTATATTCTTTATTTTTTTTTTATTGATTTTTTTAATTGTTACCATTTTTTGAATCTAGAGATACACTTCTTTTGGATTCATAAAATATAAACTTGTTGAGTTTATTGTATCAGACATTTGATCCATTTTTGTAAAGTTTATAGCGGTAAAAACTATCATTAGATCATTTAAAACTCTTTTTAATGTGCTTTATATTTGTCCCTAACAGTTGAAACTTTTATTTGTGAACACTTTTCAGCTTGGTCCCAAGCCATTTTCGGTAAGTTTTGTGTTAAAACTTTGTTTAGATAATTCAAAAATGCTAAAAAAACAAATGCTCAAGTTGCACACTTGCAAAGTGTAGTTGAATCACAATAAGTCGTGATTGAAGAAATCTTAAAAAGGTTGACAACTCAAGAAGGTTCATCTAACATAGAGAAGTTCATAACAATTTAACAATAGTTAATAGGTAATATTTATAAGACATTCTTCTTACAACTCTAAGTTGTTGAAGTTATTGCATTAGATTAAGTATGTTGAAGTGTTAATGACTATCCTGCAGTTATGGTAGTTTTTATATTTTTTTTGTTATGTGTTGAATTATATTAGTTTTTTTTTATAAGAAATTGGATTTCAAGTGTTTTTATTTTGGTGTTTATCCCTAGATTCTTTTGCCCATTGAGAGTTTATGCTTTGATTCTTGTTTGATATTGTTTGTTTTGTAATTTCTTGTTGGAAGGGCATTATAATGTACTTACATATTTCATTTTGTTTATTTTCCAGATTTTATGTTTCGATGGTTTGAAGTAGGGGATTTGACGGAGTTCAAAAGATGGAAATGCAAAGATTTTGGTTGGTATTTTATGCTTTTGTTGCAAAATGACCTTTTACGCTTCAAAGACCTTACATTCGAATTTTTGTTATGTATACTTGTGATACCTAGTATTTTAATTTTGTGTTTGTTCTAGAATATGGTTATGCTTTTAATTCCCCTCCTCATTGTATTTAGGATACTTGTTTGACGTTCCCTTTAGTATGGAATTAAGAGGTCGTTGCTCAAGGTTTTTCTTTGTTTGAGTTAATTTGATGTTTTTTTTGTTGAAGAGTTTTGCTGTGTTTCGTTTGAGGTTATTGCTATGTTGATGAGTTTTCTTGAATTTCAAACCTCGAGTATGATTTGGTGTTTGTTCTAGAATATGGTTATGATTTTGACCCCCTTTCTCATTGTATTTATGATACTTATTTGACGGTCCCTTTAGTATAGAATTAAGATGCCGTTGCTCAAGATTTTGCTTTGTTTGAGTTAATTTAGGATACTTGTTTGAGGGTGCTTGTTCTAGACTATGATATTTATTCTAGAATATGGGTTTTGTTCAATTCTTTATCCGTGTGTACTTACATATTTCACTTCTTTATTTGTTAAATATGATGTCTCAACGGTCTTCAATACAAGATTTTAAAGTTGAATTTGGATGGAAATGAAAAAAGTTTGGGTAGGTATTTTATACTTTTGTTTCAAAATGAAATCTCATGCTTCAAAGGGCTTTTGTAAGATATTTGTTATGCAAACTAGTGATACCTAGTGTTGGTACTAATTTTGTTAATCTGATAATTATAACTTAAGTTGATATTACTCGAATTCACTTATTATAAAATTATCAAAGTTTGTTGATATAACTTGTCATGCAAACTTGTGGCCAAGTTAGCATTATTTCATTTTGTTTGAATGATAGTGTTGGAAATGTATATCTAACTTGTAATTTTTGGTTTAAATATAAATTGATTAGTTCATTATTAATTTGTTCAAAAAATATTATTATATTTTAAATTTTATAACAAATTTATATATTAAATCAAATATTATTTTTTAATTAATAAAATACTTTTATCGACGTTTTCTATAATGTCAATAAATAAGTTTTCAAAAAAGTAACTTCAAATTTATACTGCACAATATATTAATTCTAGTGACGCTTAAATATGTTGTAAAAGGTACTTGTAATGACCACAAATTCAAATTTAGCAATAGTCTTATATGTTGCTAAAACTTAACTTTCAGAGGTGCATATTCAACGTTACTATATAAAAGAAATAGTAACAAATAATGTATTGCTAAAAGTACGCATTTAGTAACACATACGTGTCAGTAAAAATTGTCTTTTGGTAGCATGCGATAAAAACATCACTAGACCTTTAGCTACGTTGCTACAGCGACATTTTTAGCGATGTGGGTCTTCGAGATGCTAATACTTTTAGTGGCACTTTTTGACCTTTAACAACGTATTTTATGCGTTACTAAAAAACGATATTTTTGTAGTGATAGTATTAAATTTTCGTTGACATGTTGAAACATGAGAGATGAATTGATATTTCCACCCTGTTGTAGAAATGAAAAATCCACCAAACATAAAAAGTAAGCAACTAAATAGCATTAATGTAAATGTAATATAAATAATACTTTCTTTTAGCACATTTTATTGGTTTTTTTAGAACAACAATTATTAGGATGGGAGATTGAACCTCTAACCTCTAAGGAGAAATGTCATGCTAATTACAATAATTGCCAAGATGAAAAATCGAACTTCTAACCTCTAAGAAGGAAAATTATATCAATTATCGTAAAGCTAAGTTCGCTTTGAAAATATAATAATAATATAATATAAATAATAGAGATATTAGCTTATTTAAAAGTCATAATATATTTATTTATTTATTACTTTTTATTTTTATAATTTTCAGAGAAAAGGTTATATATATTTTCATTGACATTTTTATAAAATTGAGAATTCGATATTTTTGCGGAGATTAATATTTTTAAAATTCGTTACAAGTTAACATTTAACGAAAATGGTGGGGAAAACGGGAAAGTCGCTTCGGCTTGGAATTTATCTGACGCTCATTGGTCAAATTCCTTGGCCCACGTTTTTGGACGCGTCAAACTATGTATTCAGAATTCCATTTCTCTAAGTCTCTAAATAATAATAATTTATTATTATTATTTAAGAGTTAAATATCCTGCGTATATATTTAAATGCATGATGTTTTTAAAGTATGTTTATTTATTATATACATGTAGAATGATCTTATATGTTCAAAGATTCAATAATGTCACCCTTTCTTTATAATTAATAACCTAAGTTTTGTTTAAGAAAAATTACAACTTGGAAGATATATAGTATAGTTAGTGTTTTAATATGACAAGAGAATTTATTATGCATTTTGTTTGAATCATGACTTAATAAGAGAGGTTATATATATATATAAGAAAAGAGGTTACTAATTCTTTAATTAATTACATTATGTTCAATCGAGAGAAATTTATAATTTTTAAAATTAAAAATTATTTGTTACAATAAGAACTTATATACTAGCCAATAATATCAACATATAATTATATGAATTACCTTTTTAAGTATTTAAAAAAGTGTGAAAATAAGATTGAATACCAAAATAAGATTACTTTCAAATTATTTAGGTAATATTCTCCCTCCCTTATGAGTAATAAACTCTATCAAATAAACATACAGAATAGTAAATGTTAAAATAATATCTAAATTAAAAAATCGTATACAATATTTTTTTCATAGAAGAACAATATACACTTAGACCTATTAAGTAACTATTGTGTTTTTAGGTTTATGTTTCTGAAATTTCTGTTTGGTATTTCCTAAATTTTTATATTGTGATTTTTATATGTCTAAAGGAAAGGCTTGAATTCCTTAATAAATTCTAAAAACATAAGTTTTGGAAAACTATATATATATATTTTTTTTTATTATTATTATTTTTGATAATTTTAAATTGAATTTTTAAATATTAAAGGAAAAGTAGATAATTAAAAAAACAGAGTAAAAATAGTATTTATAAGCTGAATTTTAAAACAAAAAATAAAATAAAAAATAAAGTTAATTATCAAATTGAGCCTTAGTTATTTGAATTATTGGTGCATTCAGCCGCCTCTCATAAGAGTTTATTAGTGTCCTGTCATAACGAACATAGCTCAACTGACATATAAATGTGTTAGTGACTATATGGTCTGTGATTCAACTCCATTACCCCTATCGTACTTAAAAAAAAGAGAGAATGTATAATTGTTCGCTATATTAACTTTGTGTTCAATAAGTTATTAATATATTTCAAATTTTAAGACTAAATTGAAAGTTTAAGAGATTGATTGCACACAGAATTGAAAGTTCAAGGAGGCGTTAAACATTTTTCAAAGTTCAAAGGTCTATTAGATATAAAATGAAAAGTTTGGAGACTAAATCGATCTAAAATTAAAAGTTCAATAACTAAACTTGTAGAGTAGGTTGATTGATACTTAATTTCAAATATGGAGCCTAACAATTAGGGAATTTAAAAAATCCGATGATCCGAAAAATCTGATCAACCCAATCCAATCCGTATGATTCGGGTTGGATTATTAACTTATTTGGATTGGATTTGATTCAAATAAATGAAAACTTTATGGGTTGAGTTGGTTCACAAATTCACAAAAAATAGCTCGAGCCAACTCGAACTAACCCGAATTTATTATTAATATTAAAAAACATGTTTTTTACTTCCAATACAATTATATATATATATATTTTTTAATTTTACTTAATTTCATGATTATTTAAAGATTATTTATTATACACTAATGGTTTAAAATAACTTTTTAAAACCATGGAAATAAGTTTTTCATAATATAATTAAGTTGATTTGCTAATCTTATTTCAATACGCGAAAATAAAAAATAAATTATTTTACATATTAACATGTTATTTTTTTTTAAAGAAAAAATTTAAATAATGACTCGAGTAACCCGAATCAATTTAACCCAAATACTTCATCGTTGGGTTGGATTTAGTTCATTATTTAATAAGGATTGCTTGAGTTGAAGAAATTAAGATGATTAGTCGATTGAGCAGGAACCCCTTGTATTTGACCATTTTTTTTTTCTTTTGTCGACCTATATTTGTTCTTATTTCCCAAATATTATGAAGTGTATTTAAAATTTTTAAACATTTTAAATATTAAAGTCTCTCTAGAAAATAATTTAAGATATACTACAAAAATTACCTTTTTGAACAACTTTGCCATTTAATTAAAAAAACATGTCCTTATGCCTTCAAAAGTTGCACTATGTTTTCTTTTACCCCTCACAATGTTTCAAAATAATTTGAGTGCAAAAACTATTTGAATATTTGAATTTTGGATGACTTGGAATGGCTGAAAGTAAGTGACTTGGAATTAGGGAGAACAACACAAAAGGTAAAAAAGATAGAAAAATCAAACAGAACCAAAATTGGTTCACTGATTTGGTTTGATTTTTCTAGACATTTTAGTTTGTATTTGGAGAAAACAAAAAACTTATTGGTTCGAATTGAATTTTAATTGGTCAAATCAAAATTGAACGGAGAGTATATATAACCCTTAAAGTTAAACTCTAACCCTAGGGTTCTTTTAGTATTTTAATTATTATGATCCATGTTGGTGGCAGATCCAAAACTTTATGGGGCATATTGAATATAAAATTAAAAGTTTAGCTCATAAACTTTTAAATTTGTGTTTATATAGTTCATAAACTTTAAAAATTGTTTTAAAGGATCTTGATTTGTCGATTTTTGTGCTTAATAAATTTCTTAAATATCAATTTTGTATCTAATACGTCTTTTCCATATTAAAATATAAAATTTAACTTTGTGCTTAATAGATACGATTAGACATTTTTTCAAAAAAAATTAATATATCTTTTAACTACAAAATTTAAAATTTAAGATTCCATTTAGATAACTTTGTTTGTCTTATTAAAATTATTAAAAGTTTAATTTTGAAACATTTTAAATATTTCTGAGATCTATTAGATATAAAATTAGATTTATTAGATATTTTTTAGAGACTAGATTCAAAATTGAAAATCTAGTGATTTATCACAATTTTCAAAATTTAAGGACTAAACTTATAATTTAACCTTCATTTAAATGTAATTTTAACTACACCCGATATATTATGTTTGTATTAAGTAATATTAATAATTAAAAATTATTATAAACTTCTAGAAAATTATTCATCCAGATATATATTTAAAAAATATTCAATCAATTTTCGTAAAATGATTTTATAAAGAGCCAAAAATATTTATATGTTTTGTATAACTGTATATATGAGTGTGAGAAAATTTAAAATAGAATTATGTTTTTCTGGCATGTTTCAAAAAAATTAAAGATTATATATAGTTCTCAACACAAATAATGAAAATAATTTAAAAATATATGTGGTGAATAATACATTTTAAAAAGATATGTATTGAAAAAAAAAAGTAAAAAATTGATAATTATTTATACTATTGAAATGGAAATTTCAAGTTTCGAACTTGAATTGGAGTAAAGAATGTCATGCATCAAACCACTGAAACATCTTCAAATAATAACTTTAAAAAGCGAGTAACATATCTAAAATAAAATAAATTACGATTTATTAGGGATATTTTTAAATATAGAAAAATAAATTAAAATATTTATAAAATATAGAAAAATAAATTAAAATATTTATAAAATATAGCAAAATTTTAGAAATATCAATAATAAACGTGGATAGACACTGATAATTCTAAAATTTTGCTATATCTTATAAATATTTTCAATAGTTTTACCATTTGAAATAATTTACCATTTTTTATTATATTTAATAAAAAAAACTATGTATATGTAAAACGTCACCAATCGAGATAGGCACTGTCCCTTAACTGTATGTCTATTTATTGTTTAGAAAAATGACAAAAACAAAATGGCAAATTTTAATTTATAAAAAAAATGGCCCAATTTTAATTTGAAGAGAGCTAAAAGATCTCATTAAAAAAAATAATAATAAAAAGGAAAAATTGGAAGAAAAAGAAAATATAAAAAATCGAGAACCAAATCGATTACAATTAAACAGAATGAAATAAAAAACAATCAATTGGTTTTAATCTTTATTAGACATCGATTTGATTTCCTTCTTTATAAAACCGGCCGATTTACTTTGGTTCTTAATTGGTCTGGAAGACAAAAAAAAATCAAACCGATTTTCATCTTACTTAAAATGGTGTAATAGTGTAATAGTGCTTAAATTTAATTTCCGTTTCTTGTCAGTGCAATATCATTTTAGGACCAACGTTTCGTCAAATATTCTGACAAAATTCGTCTCTAAAGATAATCCTTAGCCGTTTATGAAAAATTAAAGTAATATTACATTTTGAAATAATGTACATCTTTGGACAAAGTTGTATTTTCCCTTTTTTTTAATTATTTTTTTGAGTAATTTAGCCAAGAATTTAGAGGGTTTTTTTAAAAAAATTTTTTACTTATAATTATGAATTTCTAAAATTCAACTATCGATTCACACATTCATATATAGAAAGTTTGAATTTTCAGCCAGAATTTCAGAACAGAATATACATTATTTTCTAAACTGTAGTATGACATTTTTCAAAATTTGGTTACGAAACTGACAAAACAATAGAATTAAGACTAAAAAGGTTTTGTTCTCTCTTTAACCGGGAAATATATATTAAAATAATTATTAAATAGAGCTTAAAGAATCTTTTTCCAAAATATATTCTACGTGGCAAAGTTTCTAAGTTAAATAAATTTTAAATTAAGTTAGATTGATTACAAAAAATTCAAATTAGAATATTCATGCTAACACCTAAATTTTTTTCCTTAAAAACATATGTATAAGTAGAGACGGATCCAATTTCATTTTAGTCAAAGTTGATGATCCTATATAGTCAATTTACAAAAATTAAAGCACTTCTACTACAAATTTTGAATATTTGAATTATGGTTGCCTAAAAATCTAACTACAACAAAACAAAATACAGTTGACCAAAATATTACAACTTTCTAGAGTCGGATCATTCATTGATAGTTAACCAAATTGGCTAAATTGATTTTTACATAACTCTCAAAGAAAAAAGGAAAAAGGAAAAAAAATTAATTTTACAATTTTATTTTTATTGAAATGCAGTTACTAAAATTAATAAACAGTGTCTTCTCAAAATAATAATAATATACTACTACTATTATTATTATTAATAATTTGTAGTGTGTGCGTTATTTAGAAATGCACTCTATTCGTTTTTTTAAAAAAAAAATTATTATTATGATTATTATTATTATCCTTTTGTAGTGTGTGCATTAGACTCCGTTTAGTAACTATTTTGTTTTTTGTTTTTATTTGTGAAAATTAAGCCTATATCATCTATATTTCTTATCATGATTTGCATCTTTTTTATGTAGATTGAATTCTTAACCAAATTCCAAAAAGACAAAAACAACTTTTTGTAAGCCATTTTATTAGTTCTCAAAATTTAGCTTGTTGTTTTGAATCACTTGTGATTGATAGATAACAAATAAATAAATTTGGAAGTGGAAATAGTGTCCATAGACTTAATTTTAAAAAACAAAAACAAAAAATAAAATGGATACCAAACGGGGCTTTAAAAATTTAATCTATTCGTTTCTTTTTCACAAATTTTCTCCCAACAATCAAATTAGAAGTGTTATAAATTTCAAGGTTTAAATCCTATTTTGTTCCCTAAACTTTGAATCTTATTCTATTTCTGTCTCTAAACTTAAAAAATATATGTTTTAGTCCTTAATCTTTTAAAAATTGCTTACTTTGGTCCATACTATTAAAATTATGTTAATTCTTAAAGAGAATGATGAGATGACTTGTATTTTTTTTATGACTACGTTGCCAAACAAGTAAGCCACATTAAAAAATCTAAGGTTTCAATTTTGAATTTAATAGTAAATAAATTTTTATTGGAGATTTCAAAAGTCATTTTGGATTCAAGATTTTGGTCATTTCACTATTTGGGTGCATTGCTCAGTACCTTTCATCTTGATCAACCCATGTTAAATGCAATTTCATCCTTAAAAGAGATTTCATCCTAAAAGTTAACTGAATCTTAATAGTAGATACCAAAATAAACACATTTTTAAAAATTTAGAAATTAAAGCAAACGTTTTTAAAAATTTAAAGATGAAAATAAAACAAAACTCAAAGTTTGATATATGTATTTAAACCAAATTTTGATATTGATTTTATGAAAATCATATTTTGAATGTGAACAAACGATAAAATGACGATAAAATGACGTCATATTGGTGTACGGTCATAGTCAGGGACCTAGAACTAGAAGTGACGAGAACGTTGACATTGACTGGATAACAACGTGAAGACAAATTTTTAAGAAAAAAACGTGAAGAGAAATTATAAATAAAAATACAATTAGGGAATAGGCTGTTCAAACAATCTCACCTTTTTTAAAAAAATATAATTTCTCTTTTAATAATAATTATGAGTTTATAATGAAGGAAATAAAGAATAATGTTTATCCACACGTTACAATTAAAATATGATATAATTCAAGTAAATGTAATATCTTCAAATGAGAATTAGCAATAGCTAAAATGACATAAAATTTATACTATCAAATTCAAAATCAAAGATTTAATACGTAACAGGTTCATTATTACAATGATTTGAAATCTGTCATCACATAATATTCATAACATACACGTTAAATGTGATCACATAGAATATAGAGATTTGAAACTTTGACTATACAAAAGAAGTATATGTTATATTTCGTAATATTGTTCATCTTCCTCTTCCTTCCTCCCTCCCTCTTCATCTCACTCTCTCTCATTGTTCATGGTTTGGTCTTCTTCCTCATGGTCTAGTGTTTTTATTATTATTATTTATGTGTTTTCATGTTCCTATTCATGATAAGGACAACGTACCTCTACATATCTTCACAATGGTATGATATTGTCCACTTTGACATACATCCTCGTGACTTTACTTTTGGATTTCATCCCAAAAGGTCTCGTATCAGTGGACATAATTGTCCTTACTTATATATTCATGATCATTCCCTTATCTATAGATTTTGTTCGCTCTCCTATCAAAATAAAACTAGAATAAGAATGAGAACTAGATTCATAACTAAAGCTAGAGCAATATTTTTTTTTCAACTTGTAGATTTTGAAATAAATTTAAAAACTATTATATAATTATATCAAATTTATAATTGCTCATAGTTTTTTTTTAAAAAAAATCTATAACCAAATTGAAAATTAAAATAGAAGAATGAAATTTAGAATAATAAATTATTTTATACCGGAGTATGAAACACATAGTTAGAGCTAGAACGAGAGTGTGAGGGAAAATAAGAGCGAGAGTGAGAGCTAGAGCAATATTACTATTTCTTAAAACATATTTAAGTTTGCATCTAAATCCTAACTTCCGCCTTTATTGTTTGGCAAAAAGATTTGATTTGCATTCCTTGACAATAGTTTGGGTGAAATATATTTAGCGAGAACACGACTTGTAGTGAGAGATTTTTTTTTTTCATTTTGTTTTAAATTATTATCTAATTAAATCATTTTTTTCAACTAAAAATCTTTTTATTGATATTTGAAAAATAATTCTAAAGGCAAATTGAAATTTCAATTACAATAGTACAAATAATTATCATTTTATTTTTTTAAAAAAATATATTTTATAGAATTAGGTATTAAAAATTATTTGAATAT